>NC_056739.1:1817439278-1817739278 GCF_019279795.1 Protopterus annectens
CAGTCAGCTGCCTGTCAGGTGCCAGTATCCGCCACATAATGCATGCACTCAAGTCACTCCACAAGTACAAATATGACTCTGTCATTGTCCATGCTGGAGTGAATGACTTGAGACGTACCTCCCTGGACTATATGAAAAGAGACATGGAAGAGTTCTTGGATCATGTGACCCAGGCAGGTATGACCCTAGCCCTGAGTAGCATCCTGCCTTCGCCCAGAATGATACCACAGTATAAGGACAAAATGATTGACTTCAACAATTGTCTAAGCTTCTGGTGTCATTCAAAGAGGATCCAGTATTTGTCTGCCTGGGAAGACACGATCGACAAACCACGATGCTTTGCCAGAGATGGTCTGCACCTGCCGCCACTGGTATTCAGGTTACTGGCTAAAGCTCTTGCCACCCTTATAGTGCCTTTTTTAGGCAAGGTTCAAAGGATAAAACCACCACCATAACAGATACAAGCATGCAAAATCTGAAGGTAATGCTACTCAATGCTAGAAGTCTAAACCTCAAAATGCACTCTCTTGAGGCACTCCTAAAAATGGAGAACATCGATATCTGTGCAGTAACTGAGACCTGGTTCAAGGCTCCAGAGAGCACCCCTGCAATACCAGGCTACAATTCTTACCACACTTTTTGGCCACAAAACCAAGACCGAAACACTAATGGTGGAGGAGTGTCCATATTCACCAAGGATATTCACACCTCCAGGCTCGTTGCCCAACACAATGCATCTGAAATTCTCCAGGTGCAACAGGTGCAACTGTAGCTTGCTACAGATCCACCACTATGCCCTAAGATTCTCACTACACCTTTCTAAACATACTGGAAAATATTAAGATACAACCAAACACCCTAATACTGGGTGATTTCAACTACCCTGCCATTAATTGGGAAAATGACTCGGGTACCAACTCCTTTTCCCAGCGGTTCTTGGAATTCATAAATTCCAACGCCCCGGATCAACTAATCCATTGCCCCACCATGGGAGCTGATATCCTAGACCTGGTCATTACTAACATGGGAGATAGATGCTCCACACCAGTAGTCACCCCCTCATTGGTCAGGTCTGACCATAAGCAAATCACCTTTGACATCCACATCCCACCCCCACCCCCAGTAAGGAAACCTCCTTAACAAACTTCTCCAAAGCCAACTTCATGCTACTGAAGTCAGAAGTGACAAACGTCACAACACCCACGCAGACAGGATCTGGAAGTTCGACTGCAGAATCCTACACTAAGGCACTGTATGAGCACATCCACTCGTGCATGAATCGTGCCATCCCAAATAGACCCAAGATGCTCTTCTCCAAAAAAAGGAAGCCAATCTGGTGGTCCCCTGCTATAAACAAACTATACAACAGAAGGAAGAAACTGTTGCAGAAAAGAGGAAAATCCCAGGATGCAAAAAACTCCCTCACCAGCCTCAGTAAGAAGCTGAGATCCCTCATAAAATCCTCAAAAGCTAGTTATGAAAATAAAATTGACAAAGATTCCAAAGATAACCACAAGGCATTCTATAGTTATGTCAAGAATCTAAATGGCAATGCTCTGAGCTACAACAGAATGGCATTAAATATACTGATCCCAAGGATATTGCCAATATCCTGGAAGATCGATTTAGTGCCAACCTCACCCCCCTCTCACCCCCTAAAGGGCCCATCTCAATACCAAAAGATTGCCAAATTCCGATAATCATGGCCACACAGGTAGAAACTGCACTCTCCAAAGCTAAGAATACAGCATACATGGGACCAGATGACATCCCAGGTTGTGTACTACATGAACTACAAAATGAACTGGCACCTCACCTAAGTGTCATGTTTAATTATAGCCTCACCTCAGGCTTCATGCCCACTGAGTGGCGCACAGCTACAGTTATCCTGCTCCACAAGGGAGGATCCACCTTGGATCCCGGGAACTACTGTCCCATCAGTCTGACAAGCCTGATCTGCAAGGGCATGGAACACATTATCATGGAACTTATAAACAAAGACATTGGTAACCTTCAAACACTGGACCCCACCCAGTTTGGGTTTGTGAAGGGCCGATCTTGTCTCCTGAATCTGATTGACTTCTTCGAATTAGTCTCCAGAGCTGTGGACGAGGGTAAGGTGGTCCACACAGCCTATCTGGACCTCGCCAAGGCCTTCGACACCATCCCCCACTCTGGAATCATAGATAAACTTACTAAGCTGGGCATAAATCCCTATGTCACTCGATGGGCTGCCAACTGGCTTACTGACAGAACCCAGACTGTAAAAGTAGCCGACTCCAAATCCAGCTCCAGACAAGTGACAAGTGGAGTACCTCAGGGTTCAGTCCTGGGACTACTCTTATTTGGCATCTACTTCTCTGAAGTACAGGCCAACACTAAGGGACTCTGGCTAACAAAGTTTGCAGATGACTGCAAACTGGGAGCCATTATTGAATCCCCAAATTATGTGGATATTCTACAAAAAGGCCTTTACAGAAACAGTTGCCTGGTGCCAGAGCCATGGGCTCAAGCTTAATGCCAAGAAATGTATAGTCATCCCCTTTGGAAAAAAACATGTACCCATGAATTACCACATAGGTAGCAGGACGCTAAACACTGAAAGTGTGATGAGAGACTTAGGGACACAGGTGGACAGTGGTCTCACTTTCGAAAACCACATCACCACAACAGTCAGGAAATCCTTATATATGGCACACCTCATCACTAACAGCTTTTCATCCAGAAAAAGGGAGGTCATTGTCCCATTGTACTCATCCCTCATTAGACCCATTATAGAGTATAATGCCCCGTTTGGTATGTACCTCACAAGTCATCTGCAACAGCTGGAAAGGCCACAGAAATACCTCACTAAAAGAATCAAAGGCCTAAAGCAGATGCCATATGCTGACCGTCTAAAAAAACTCCAGCTATACTCTGTGGCATATCATCTACTCAGAGACGATCTCTGTTTAACACACAAGGCCATGTCAAACCCTGAGCTGTTGGACATGCTCCACTTAATGAAATCCCAATCCCTCAGAGCCACACGCTCCAGGGATCTAAACCTTGTCATCACAATGAACAAAACATTTGGCCCTATTCAAAAGGAACCTTGATGATTGGATGGGAGATATAAAATTCACCCTGGGGATCATGTCAGTCACCCTGCTAGACAGGGGCCAAGAGAAGTAAATATTGTGGGAAGAAATATCCAGGGAATTGTTATGGCTAGGCTTGCATAGGCCCTAGGGCCGATAGCCTAGTACCAACCTATGAACCTATATATATATATATATATATATATATATATATATAGACTATGTCAGGTAGAACCATATATATATATATATATATATACATATATATATATATATATATATAGATATATATATATATAGATATATATATATATATATATATATATAGATATATATATATATATATATATATAGATACATATATATAGATATAGCTGTATGGGATATATATAAGTACATACACATATGCACAGACAGAAGGTATTAGTAGCCATACATATGTAGAAGTAGTGCGGAAGTACTGGGTGCAAAGTATATCCCTCAGCCACAAGCCCTGTAACTGGCACCTGTGAAATGTGTAGTGTAGCAACCATTCCCACAAATGAGAATACTTACATTAAACATATACCCACCCCCAATTCAAAGGACATGACACGACACGCAGGTATGCATACACAGAAAACCTTTATTTGTGTACTATACAATAATGTATGCCAGTACTTACACCACATACATTTTGAAATATGTAATCAGTGATGAATGCAAGGCCCACACAAAACAGTAGATGCAAGCAATGTGGATATATACCATACTATGCTGTCAAGGCCAAGGCCTTCAATTAGTACAACAGCAGACACAGGATTTGCCTTCAAGATAAGTAACAATCAACAATTACAGATGTAGTTCAGCAGCCTCCAATTACACCTGGTAGTCAAGCCCTAGGGGGAAATGCAGCACTTGTGGTAATGTCACAGTATCTCGTACATAACATTGCTTAACCTAACATCTCACTATCACACTGAATGACTGAACTTTGTGTAACACTGTAAGCTGTAGCCCACCACTGTTCCCATGGAGGAATGTATGAAAGTGTACACCCTTACACCTCAATGTGTCTTAACACTTACATCCTTGAAAAGGTGTCACAGTCTAGGTTAATGGCATTGAACCCCCCCCCCCCCATAAAAGGCTGTACAAGGGCAAGGAACACTGTGTACCACACACTGACCTCTGGAATGTACAAGGGCACATATGTGTTGTCCAGCTGTTGCCCCCATATATATGGACTTTGCCCAACAGTTGGTGTGGGAGTCCATGACATGACTGGGATGATAGCAGTAATGTTAGCAGTAAATAATGATAGGCCATTACCTAACATCCCCTTTCTGTATCACAGCAGGACAAAGACTGGCATATATGTGGAGGACAGAGGCAGGAACAAAGGACCATATTTGCATTATTGCTGTTACACACCCTTGAAATTGCTGGTGTAACAGGATGTGTTGCAGCATACCCTTATGCAGTAATACGACATTGAAATACAAATGGATGTAGCCATATACTGATAGCACTCAACAGACAGAATGCCACTGATATATCTGGGACAATACCTGTGTGGTGCACAGACAAAACCTAACAGTCAATCTTCTGGCTATCATATGGATAGGCCCACAGTTGAGAGCTATGCAGACAGACAACATTCCATGCTAAAGTACCATGTAGACAGAAACCCTGTAAGACCAGCAAGATACAATGCACACAACACTACTCACGCTGTCTGTAGGTCTGGAACCTTACCCAAATGTGTATTTTGCCTGTGTCTGCTAGGTTCTGCTGTAAAAGGTATTGCTACCTGCTGTCTGTAACACTGATGTCCACACACAGGAAGTATGTCCTCCATACTGGAAAGGTGAAGGAACAACGCCCACAGAAGTCAGTAATTTATAGTACTGGGTTGACATGACGGTGGTTATCTGAAGTATTACACAGCAGGCTGCATGCAGTTAGCAACTGGTGGTCACTGACTGGTGCAGAGGCCATCACCTGATCATGTGCAATACCTACAAAAGCATGCTGCAATCTATTCAAACCAGCTCAGTCACTCTAGTGGAGAGACTGAGAGAGAGAGAGAGAAAAAAAGAAAAAAAAGCATAAATTAAAAACAAATAACAAAGCTCAGGGATTTGTTACAGCGGAAAAAAACATAAAAGGTATGTGAAACATATATGTATTTACTTGCATGTAGTATATGGCATAGAATAATAGGATATATAATGTGAAATAATTTATATGTGCCATCAGTAGTTGTTCCTGTAATGATGTTCTGCTCAACAACTGCTCTGGACAATAGTGTCTGTCCCTGTGGGTAGTGGGACATACCTGTCAACTGTGCAGATCATGCAGTGAATGGCAAAGATGTGACCCATGATATATGTGTACTGTACATTACTGTGGCCAATGGATGGTGGTGGTATTAATACTGTCATGATAGACATATGGGTGTGAGAGCACACCACCTGCAAGACAGTCATGTTAAAGTGAAGCACAGCATGCCCAACTGCCACAGCAGTATAATATGCTTATCTAAAATCTGTCACCA
Organism: Protopterus annectens; assembly: GCF_019279795.1. Classification (NCBI taxonomy): domain Eukaryota; kingdom Metazoa; phylum Chordata; order Ceratodontiformes; family Protopteridae; genus Protopterus; species Protopterus annectens. The sequence continues at coordinate 1,817,444,898 of NC_056739.1, forward strand.
TATATACCCCCCTAATGTTAGCCTGTGTTCACATGTGACACCTGTCTGTGTTGCAGCAAGGCAAAGCAGTTCAGCTGTGAAGTAAAGAGAGTTACAAGAGTGTGGACCAGATGTTTGTATGCACTCCACATACAGATAAATATATGTGTGATATATATTCACAGATGTGTATGTCTACAGAACCTCGGGCAGCATATATATAGGTATATAAACAACACATATTGATATCTACACATATATGCACATATGTATATAGGTATACATATCCATATATATATATATATATATATATATATATATATATATATATATATATATGTGTGTGTGTGTGTGTGTGTGTGTCTATATATATATATATATATATATATATATATATATATATATATATATATACACAAACACACACATACATAACACTGACACATATAGGTGTATATATACATATATACATATATATATATATATATATATATATATATATATATGTCAATACATGTCCCCTGCCATAACATGTGTGAGGGAAAATCACACATCAATACACAACATATTTACACACCAGTACATGACTGCAAAATGGAGTGTGGAGTGTGGTGTATAACCCATGTTGGGGATGCATTGCAATTGTTTGAGAAGGTGGGATATCTATGTTGGTGAAGGGTGGTAGGCACATATTGGTATGTAGGTTTGGTTGGGTGACAAACAAGGCAGCATACAGGGCTGGTATATGACTCGTGGTGGGTAAACACTGTGGATGGGTAGTTTCATTTGGAATGTGGAGGCCATTGAGCCCCCATATGGGAACAAGGGGAACATAGTGCCCACCCATGGACAGTCACGACAGCATCTACATGGTCATAAAGGTGCCTGGGCTGTGCGCTGAGCAGGAGGAGCATGCATGCATGTCTAACCTTATGTATGTGTACTGCATGCCTCCAGGTGATGTAGCACATACCCCATGTCTCCATGGAGCTCCCTATGCACTAGACCCTGGACCTAACTGTGGGTGACAGACATATGTCTTTGTGTGCTCCTTGGTGGGGACACCATCCCCTGAGGTGGTTCCACATGAATGTAGTGCTGGAACAGTAGATAATGAGGTTCCATGGTGGGTCGTGGATGTGATGTGGCCTGGTAACATGTCCATATTAGGTGGGAGAGGTGTTTCTGCTGGCAAATTTCCCCCTACACATACTGTTGTGTCACTGTCATGGAAAATATGTGGGTTGTAACAGTCCACACAATCCCAGAACATGTCCAACAGCATGCATAGATATCCTCGAATAACACAGAATGGCAGATGTGTAGCAATCACATTGCAAGCATACCACATGCATATGTGGAAACATAATGGCAGTGACAATGACATGCAGGTGAAATACTCTGTAACAGCCCAGCAACTCTAGTGTCCCCACAGGGAGCATGTCTATAAACACATAGCAGAAAGTGTTGTACAATGCAATGTGTGTCCAAATGGTAGATAAACTGGAGACATACCCCTTGCGTTGTGTGAACATTAAGTTGGAGCTGATATGGTGGAGGGAGACTGATATGTGTATTGTATTATGATAACCATGCCATATGAGTTGCTCAGACATATTTCCATCTTTATGTCTTTCAGGGCCAATGGCACACCCAAGGAATCCAGCATACAGTGCAGCTAAGGAAAACATCATACTCACCAGCCTCATCCGGCACTGTCAGCTGCTTTTCTCCAGGACAAGCCATGACCAGCATGAGCGCACTGCCATGTGGAATGATGTGGTCTGCAGGGTAAATGAGTTGGGCATGCACAGCCATATGTATGAGCAGGTCCCCATCATTGTAGTGACCTGCTCTGCCATGAACGTCGCTGTGCCACTACCGTGCGGGTTGACCACCCTGCAATGGGGGGTGCATAACATCCATCCCCCCTCACCAGAGTTGAGGAGCTGTTCATGAGCCTGGTTGCACCTGCCCACCCACAAGAGCTACAGACCTATACAGTCATGGAGGTGGGTGCTACCCACACACCAGACATGGAGCATGCAGGTAAGGTTCCAGGGCATATCAGTAGACCACTGTTGTGTATGTATCTGTACAGGTAGATCATGCATATGTGAGGTGTGGAGTCTGTTGCTGTGTAGTACTGATAATCAGTTCTGCATAATCTGTAGTACTGTGGGCTTCAGGTGTTGTTTTACTGTAATATTGCACCCACCCTGTAGCAATGCCACAGCTATGGCCACTGACATCAACTCTATCTCATTCCAATGTAGGTACCTCTGGGATACCAGCAAGGCAGTGGCAGGATGCTGGTGAGTATGGTTTAAGGTCCTGCTTGGCAATACACTGTGCATGTCATAGCTAAGGTGTAGGCCATGTACACATCTAACACACCTACCCATAATGCATGCTGTACATGTTCTCTGACAGAGCACACACCTCACTAATGGGATTATCAGCCTCAAACACATGCACTACACAGACCATCTCAGACAACTGTGGCTACACTCCGGTGCAGATTGCCCAGACACAGCTGACATCTACCTAACATACACAGCTATGTCATACACAGAGCAGTTGAACATGCTACACATAAGGAAATTCCAATCTCTTTGCAAACACATGCTCCAGGGTCCTAAACCTCATCAACAAATTACACAGAACATACTGGCAGGATAGGGCCCTGTCCTTGGGAATCCCCACACTCTGGAACAGACTACCCATTCATATCAGGCAATGATACTCATTGGCCCTCTTTACAAAAACACTTAACAACTGGATGGGAAATGGGGAATTCACCCTGAGTAGTACATCTGTGCCACAGCCTGACAGGGGCAGAGGGGAATAACATTATTGGATGGTGCATGCCTGGGAACCCTTGTGGCTAGGCTTATGTAGGCTCCTGGACCAATAGACTAGTACTCACCTATGAACCTATGTGTACCTCAGGCAACATCAGCCAGGGCTCAATACAGATATTACCTGCATAATGGTGGGACATTGCCAAAGCCATGTGTTGCAATGTGTTCTGATGTACCAGCACCATGTTGTGGAAGTCCAGGAAGTTGCAGTTATGATACATGTGCTGCGCAGTCCACACCATACCCCAACCCAGGGATGATATCACCATCTGTACAATGCTGGTGCCATTGTACACCTGCATGTTTGCCCTGCATTGACAGGGAATATGCCAGTACACATGGTGTCTCTAGTTTGGGATACTGCAATATGACACATGTGTAGGCCACAGATGTCGAGCATTTGCAATGTAGTAGGAGATGGTGAGTGTGTGTCATCCTGAAACACAACAGTGCACTGGAAGGGAGAGACAAACCCACTGAGAATGTCTGTATCTGCATACAGTCAAGGTCATGAAGTGTGGCAGACATAACACTGACTCCACGGCACTAGTGATGGTACTGTATGACCTCCAAGAGCTGTGCACATGTTTAGCATACAAACATGCAGGTTTGGGGAACATTTGCAGGTCTGACTGACCAACTACTGGCTCATGATGATGGCCTATGCTACTATACCTCTGCCAGGTATTGTGACCACAATAGTACACATAGCAGTTATTGCTACACACCATCATGATATGTGTGTGCACACATATGCACCCACAAATGGTATGCATCCCAATCAGCATCTGCACAACTGACACATATGGCTCATAATGCAATTGACTGCCTGAGTCATATGTCACATATCAGGTATGTGTAGTGTTGCCATATGCAGTAGTGTTGTATCATGGCATGTCATGGAACAGAATGCTATGTCAATAATGGTCTGTACTCTCACCATAGGTACAGTACATTGTGTCTGTGGTTGGTCTAATGGTATTCTATCACTCATACATGTACCAGTGATGATGACATCTGTGAATACACATCAGGCATTCACAAAACACGTGTCCACATATAATCCAGAAACACACAGAGGCTGTGCGCAGCAGAGGAAATGTAACTGACACACATATACACATCCTGCAATGGTGTGTATACCTGTGAGGTATGGTGCACAGTACATGCCAGGGTGCTGAACAGATGCACAGCAATGCTGTGGACATGGGTGCAGTGTGTTCCAAGGGGAGGACCATCACCTACTAAAAGAAGCCATGCATCACAGCCATGTATAATGTAGGTAAAGGGGATTGACTACAGTTGCACTGCATTCTGTTGAGTACCACATGTCCTGCATGCTGACATGTGTGTGATTACAAGTCTGTGTGTGATAATGTACTGTACCATCACCTGCTATTGTGTGTGTTATGGGCGTGCTGGAGTTGTCTGTAGGTGCTGTCTGGTGGAGTGTATGGGTTGTCATGTAAGTCGACTGCATGTGTGTATGTCTGTGTGTGTGACCATGTCTGCACACACACGTGTGTGTGTGTGTGTGTGTGTGTGTGTGTGTGTGTGTGTGTGTGTGTGTGTGTGTGTGTGTTTGTATGTACTGTTTAGCAGTGATGTACAGGTCTTACAGTCTGTTCCCTGTTTTCCCCTCATAAGTGGCAAGGTGGGGCTGGGTCCCTCCTGCAGGGAATCTGATGTCACTGATACAGACAGTGACCATGAGGATAGGTGTGTTGACGCACAGGCAGGGTCATCAGGGGCTGCTGCTGGGCCACTAATTGATGTTACACAAGTATCCACCCCATCCACGCACACAGTCACACTGCCTCTATATACCTCATCACCATTGGCCTTCGCTGAGGGACAGTCTATGGCTGGCATTAGCCAGGATAGTGTGGTATCTATGGCACGTGTGTCAGGACACAGCAGCCATAGCCAGATGTCTGGCAAGGTACCACATAGGCAGATGTTCAGGGGTGCTCATCGGAGCACTGGTAGTCATCATGCCCCTGGCAGACATGCCACATGTATATCTACCACACGTATGTTCCAGGCTGTCATAGAGGCACAGGCACAAATGAAAAGGTACACCAGACAGGGTCTAATAGTGCAGAGGGCTCATCACACCTCTGTAAATGACAGCATTTGTGACCTAGCAGGTGCCATTCGTAATTACACAGAGGTCATGGATAGATGGTGGGGTGAGACATTGGATCTCATCAATAATGTCATATCTATGCATCAGGCCAGGGCAGGACGGTTGCAATAGCCATGTGGATGTATGCCAGCAACATCAGCAGCTAGAGGTCATCGTGGACATCCCACCAGTCACAGCCGCTCCCATAGTGGCAGTACCAGCCCCAGCACTGTGGGGGGTGCTGTCCACAGACCGTCATAGCAGACCATGTGCATGTGGCCCTGGCCAGTCCCAGGAGGGACCTGGATCCAGTGGACATTTGTCAACCTCTGGGGACAGTACCCTATCTGGCTTTGTACTTGATACTACCTGTGGTACCCCTGCCAGGTGCCGTGTCCATGGCCAGATACGGTGAACTGCAAACCTTGCCAGGTACAGTCTGCAGCTGTCTCACAAATCCCTGTATCGGGCAGCCACATGGTGGAACTGTGTGCATGCAGACACACACACACATAAACAACAAACCTAGGGCAACTACATACCTGCACACACGACATCATCATTGGCCCATAACGCTACTCAGTCCCCCTCACACACACAAACACATGTTGTCAATTGTATAGCTCAGCCTAGGCCTCTGGCAAACCAACAACACAGCCTGTGTATATTATGATACCTGTGCCACATCCTGTTATCTGCAACATCGATGCAGGGACAGGCTAACATGGTGCTGATGCTCAGGTTAACTGTACAACAGTGTAACAATGGAATGCTGTGCAGGATGTTGTCAGCAGTACAGCTAAATGCTAACATCCTGGAAGGTGTAGCTGTGTAGCCATGATGCATTATAGCTGTAATTAAAAATGTTGTATTGTTTTCACCATTATCTATTCTGATTATGTTGTGGTTGTCCATGTGCCACATGGCTGATGGGTGTAGTGGTGTCAGCAGGCCTTCTACAGTGGGCACCAGTAAGTGCAGTGGGTGGTACACATGACATGGCTGGGTACAACACACAGAGCCTTTGGTTTGGATGCAGTACAGATGCAAGACTCTACACATGGAGGTATGCCCCCATGCAGGTAACACATCTGTTGACCATGTAATCTCACCAAGACAGGATAGGCACAACCACACATTGGTATATATGCAGTCTGCCATTTGAAGGACATTGAACAAGCTAACAGCAGGGTGTATGTCCCTTTCCCCATGCTACTGCGATCCTCACCTCAGTAACATGGGTGTGCCAATGCTGGTAACATAGCCCTACCCTTAGGAGAGTGTGAGGTGCTCTACTACTATAAATGGTGTAAACAACAACTAACCAACCTGATAACATACACTGTACAGTAATAAAGACAGCTATGTGGGGGGATAGGCACAACAGTAACTGCAATGATGGTGGATGTGTCCACAACAGCCACACCCAGTGGGTTATAGCAACCCCGTATTACTGCTCACCTCTACAATGTGGAGGAGAGGATTAACACATCTACAACCTGTGAAGGACTGTATGTCCACGGGATGGCACTTGTGGAATGTTGGCATTTTCCAAGCAGTCCTGGGGGAAACATATTCTGTGAACGAGGTAGATCCCTTAACATCTACACACATTCCTACATGTAGGATGGTGTACAAAAGCCTGCTATGATCTACATAGGCTGTGTGGACCTCCTAACCCTCATCTACACCTGTCATGATTGCGTCAAGGAGGTATACCACATTCAGGTTGTATTCGCTGCCTATAACAAGTCCAACATTGGTGGGGTCCAGAGTTTTAAGATTACCAGTGACATTGGCCATGGGTTCATTGTTGATATGTTCCATGTCCCTGCAGACTAGGTTCATCAGGCTACTCGGTGGTAGTTCTCAGCTGACATGGTGGATTTGTGGTTATCCTTGCTAACACTGGTGAATCCATTGTCAGGTGTAGGCCTGTTGGAGTGAATGAGGGATCCCAGCTACTTACTGAGCCTGCCCAGGGGGTTCCCCCAAGCATGACACTTCACTTGACTGTACTGCATGATATGTTAGTAATGCCAGCCTGACATCATACATGTGGGATGGAGTACTGTTAACATGTACTGTCCTTGTCATTTAAGGTCCTGGTTATGGGATCTGCTAAGGTTGGTAGTGTATTGCAGGCCAGATGTGTTTGGCTGTGGTGGGGATACCTATCCATGTCAGACGTATGTTGTTTTTGTCTCTCAAACCCATTAATGGTGCATGTGGACATATATGTTTTGGTTATGTTTCCAATTTGATCTACAGATGTATGTCCATATATACCTATATAGATATATATGGGTTTACCTTTGAAAGGGAGAAAATCATTTCTCTGAAAGGCCCTTTCTGCAAACCAAAAGGACGAATCCGTGATTTTGAATCACACTGAAGCTCAAAACTCAGCAAATCAAAAAGATTCACTGATTTTCAAACTACAAGTTGGAATACATATCATAATGCAGGGAGGCTGTGCCCCCTGCACCCTCCATCTGGGAGGCTGTGCCCCCACACCCCCCTACTTTAATATTCTAACTCCGAAATCACACTACAGTGGGGAAAGGGACATTTTCCCGATCCCCACTACATTGCAATCCGCACCCAAAATGCCGAATCTGCAGTGAGCAAATGTATACTGACATTCACTCATTGCACATTTGATGCATTTATTCCAAGATTTTGCAGTGTTGAAAACTTACTTTTGAACTTCCAGCTTTTGGAGAAATTATTTTCTCCCTTTGAAAGGTGAACCATATATATGCTTACATATATATATATATATATATATATATATATATATATATATATATATATATATATTGCTGTATATATGTGGACATATGGATGTATACATATATATATATATATATATATATATATATATATATATATATATATATATATATATATATATAGATGTATGCGTATATATGTATATATTTCTATATCTATATCTACATATATATAGATATGTTATATCCATTTAAATATAAATATATATACACACACATATATCGACACATCGACATGGTGGAATACATTCCCTGTAATGTTGAATACTTGGGCTGGATGATATATTTGTGATAACATCATGATTATGCATATCTGCCATGGCTTGGTGGTAAATCACTTTGTGTATGGTGTGCAGTGTCCTGGTTTCGAGCCTAGCAGGAGCTGTTCATTTTGTTGCTGGGCAGAACACGGCCCATTGGATACAGAGTGATTAAGGCACTTTAAAGCAGTTGTAAGTGGGTTTGCGCAGGTTTGCACGGAGCTAAGCACTGCCAACTTCTGGTGACAGTAACTTACAGTCAGTTAGCTTCTATATTGCTTCACCTGTATAGGCAGTGCTTACCACCACGCAGACCCTATTACAACTGCTAAAAATTGCCTTAATCTGTCTGTAGCCAATGGGCCATGTTCTGCCCAGCAGCAAAACAAACAGCTCCAACAAGGCTCAAACCAAGGAACCAGCAAACCATGCACAACATGATTTACCACTAAGCCATGGCAGATATGCAAAATCCTGATGTTTTCACAAACATATCATCCAGTCCAGTAATGCAACAGTACAGAGAATGTATACCATCATCTAGATGTATGTGTGGAAATATATTAATATGTAAACAGATACAACATATCTATATATGCAGATATATATAATTTCTAAATCTCTATACATTTATATAAATATATATGAGCATATATACATGCAAATGCCTACATCGACACATAAATGTGTCTACACCTATATGTCTACATATACACAGCAAGTTATATGTGTACGCAATATATATACATCTATGTAGGTATATACAGACATAGTTATTTATAAGTAAGCAGATATATATTTATATATCGGTACATATGGCCATACTTCTGTAGATAGCAATGGCAGAGTAACAAACACACATATGTCCACATTCACTGTTAATGGGGTTGGGAGGCCCCACACACTATACAATCTTGTACAAATAGGCCTCCCCCCACAGCCATACACGTCCATCCTGCGATACACTACCAAGTGTTGCAGAACACATAACCAGGACCTGACACGACATGGGCACAAAATGTTAACAGTACTACATGCCACCTGTATGATGTCAGGCTGGTATTGGTGACATATGCAGTACAGTCTGCCTCCCATAGGAAATGTAAACTGTGGAAGCCATCAACATCCCCAGGATATGGATACACAGATATGCAGATACATATATACATATGTTGTTGTTGTTGTTGAGTCTTTCGGCTTTTCCCAGTTAGGGGTCGCCACAACGGAACTCCAGTCCGCTAATGATTGGTAGTTGATTTTTACATGCCGAGTTACCAGCCCTGATGCACAACCTTCAACAAAGGTATGCCTATTCACGTATGTCTCCACACAGAAGACGCTCTAACTGAGAATCAAACCGAACAGCGTCTTACTGTGAGGCGACAACACTACTGCAGCACCACCACCACGGGTAGATACATATATACATATGTGTGTGTGTGTGTGTGTGTGTGTGTGTGTGTGTGTGTGTGTGTGTGTGTGTGTGTGTGTGTGTGTGTGTGTGTGTGTGTGTGTGTGTGCGTATATATATATATATATATATATATATAAATATATATATATATATATATATATATATAAATATATATATATATATATATATATATATATATGGTTTACTATCATAAATTCAAAACTGTTGCTTGCGACATTTCCGACAATACACAGCACTCCCACCCGTCCTGTAACTCCCTACCTAACTAGCCTAAACTCACAGTTATGCAGGGAGGCAAGCCCCCCTGCACCCCCCCTAACTTAATATTCCATCTCCGAGATCGCACTACAGTGAGGAAAGGGATTTATTTCCCTAACTGCACATGAGCGAACATTATAATTGCGAATGCACAGTCCATTCGCAATGATCACGTTTGCTCACATAACCTGCCGAACTATGAAGTATTCGACCATCTGTTGCTCAAATACTTCATAGCCGTGCAATTGCACGTCGGCATTGTGATAGTAAATCTATATATAAATATATATATATATATATATATATATATATATATATATATATATATATATATATATATATATATATATATATATATATATATATATATATATATATATATATATATATATATATATATATATATATATATATATATATATATATATGCATATATGGGTCCCATACAAAATGCTGACAGCTCACAATGCCGACACCTATATGGCCGACGTTCAGAATATCGACAATAGGGGAAATGCCAGTGTGGAATGGAAAAATTTCCATTCTTGCACTGTAGTGCAATCTCAGAGTTGGTATATTAAAGGTATGGGGGGTGTGGGGGGTAGCCCCCCTGCTAGCACAAAAAAGGAAATTTTATTTTCCTTTTTTGTTACGTTCTGGCACTGTCGATATTGTGCGTGTCGACCATATAGCGTCAGCCATATGGGTGATGGTGTTTCGGGCTGTCGGTGTTCTGTATATGTATATGTGTATATGTATATATATATATATATATATATATATATATATATATATATATATATATATATATATATGTATGTATATATAGGTATGTATATCTACATGTGTGTGTATATATATATATATATATATATATATATATATATACTATATATGGCTAAATGTATATATATACATATATATGTATATACATGTGACTACACATACACATGCAGATATATGTACAGTACGATACCTATGTAGAAGGTGCACACAATATGGAACAGCCACTATGCCTACAGTTAACACCTGAACAACTGGGCACTGTATGGGCTACCTATACAAATGCCATTCGTTGCCTGCAACATATACCCACAGAGAGGTCATTGGGAAAACACCACACACAGGTCTGCAGAAATGTAATACCTTTCATTGTATACTATTACAGTTCTATATGCCATGTCATACAGCTGTTCAGACACTGACATCCATATACACAGAGGAATGCAACTGTGAAACAGCTATACTACTACTACAGTAGTCTGGAAAGGTTCACAACTGTTGCTGTCCAGGCCAAGCCCTTCGATTTGTACAATAGTGAGGACAGACTGTGCCACAGGATACCAAACGATCAACAGTATGCAATGCAGGTGTATAGTTCAGCAGCCTCTATCTACACTCTGTACAACATAAGTAGGTGGTAAAGACGTCATGTGACCAAATGGGTTGTAACTGTTACATAATAAGGCATAACTGACACCATCACATGCACACTGACAAACAAAACAGTCTGTATGGCAGGAGGCGATAGGCTTGCATTAACCCAGGATATGTAAGTAATGTAAATATAGGTGAAGTATACAGTACTGTATATCCAGATACCTTAAGGCAGCTCACCCCTGATACCCCCACATATTTTAACAGCTTAGGGCATTTATGGTGCTCCCCCTGACTCATTAATACAGGGCCGTATACCACTGTTACATACATTGGCCTCTGGAGTGCATAAGAGCACACATGTATTGTGTAGGTGACGCCCACACATATATGGCCCCAGCCCCACTGTATGTGTGGGGGATACAACAGAAGTGGACTGCCAGCAGCTATGGCAGTGTGATGTACTCACAGCCCACCATGGAACAACTGCCTACTACATGTTATATGTGCAAAGCCTGATATGTAGGTGGAGAACAGAGGCTGGGACACAGGCACACATGTGGAGAACTGTTGCCATACACTAAGCAAGTTGCTGGTGTCACAGAAGAGTCTGCAACATACCCTTAGTCAGGGTATTGAGGTCAGAAACAGAAATGGATGTAGCCATGTACTGATAGCTCTCAACACGCACACTGCCAGTGACATATCTGACACAGGACCTGTGTGGTGTACAGACAAAACATGATAGGCACACATCTGGTCACCAAGAGGATAGGCCTACAGTTGAGAGCTATGCAGACAGACTGCATTCCAAGGTATAGTTGTTTTTACACACACACTGTTTAACACCAGTGCTATACAAAGCATAACACAACTTTACTCACACTCTGTCTGTAGTTCCTAAATCTCCTATGGATATGTAGCTGCCCTGAGTGTGCAGGGTCTCCTGTAAGAGGTAGTGCTACCTGCTGTCTGTAACACTGATGCCCACACACAGGTAGGATGTCCATCACACAGGAAATGTAAAGGGACCATGCCAACATGATGTAGGGATTTATAGTGGGTGGTTGCCATGACAGTGGTAATTGGGAGTACTACACATGTGTAATCATATATATATATATATATATATATATATATATATATATATATATATATATATATATATGGCTATCTGGATATGTATATGTACATATATTTCCACCATATGTCCTGGACATTGAATGTAGCCCTACCCCAGCCCCTATAGTCCCAAAGTCGTAGTGCAAGGGGATGTTAAGTATGTATAGCAGGAATATTAGTACACTATTGCTGCTGTCACTGGGATTGTCTTCACAGACATGGTGTGTGTGGAAGGTCACATCTGCTTTTAACATGTATGCCATTGGCTACTGACAGCCATCCTAAGGAAATCATTGTAATGTACCGCTGCTAGCAGGTAATGGCCCTGTGGACTGCAGCAGAGATATTGGCCAATATATGTGGAAATTCTGACACACCCTGTACAGTCCAGAGGTACACACATAAGCACTTAGTGCACAACATGTGTAACATGTCTGCCAATATGGATATTGATAGCCATGTAGATGGGTATAACACATAACAATTGGTATACATTTGCCACCAGGGGTTATGCATTCACACACTCTTGTCTAGCCTGACACATAATGACTGCTGGTGCAGGGGTGTCATGGCCACATACTGCCCACTAGATGTTGACATACATCTGTACAGCATCCCACTGCTCTGTCTGACATACATGACTTTTAAGGGAGGCACGGCAGCAGTACATCTGGCAAGTATCTGCACATGACATCTCACTGGGTAAGTACACTAAGCTGCTAGGCATGTAACAATGCACTGTCAGGCTACAGGCGGACTGGCTCAAGACTGGCCTACATCCCCTATGGGGAATGCACATGTACCTGCATACATAGCAGGCTGCACAGGCATGTCACAGCACAGGGTAAGATACACCTGTGTGAAAGTGCATAACCACAACCAATGTGAACACAGCCACAGCCTCATATGGTAAGCTAGCATAATATTCCAGTATATGGGCTATCTGTTCTACACCATCCTCATATGTGCCACTCACAGAATGACCCTACATATACTGGGCTGCTACACAGTTTGGTCTGATGACTGTCTGTAGTGTGGGACATGTGTGTGTATGGCTGTATGAACATGTACGCCAATACGGTACCATGCAGTGGGGCAGCATGTAAGATCAGATAGGAGGGGAGCTAGAAAAATGACATCTACCATAGTCTGTACACAGGCTAAAGTACATATTAACAGTAGACACACTGCTGACATTCACCATAAGTACACAGACCTCAATACTGTACAATCATCCACAGAAGGTCCAGGTTATGTCATGAAATATAACCCCTACTGTACGTAACATGTGTAGCAGTCTGATATATCACTGGCTTGTTATCAGATATGATGACACTAATTATGGTGTATGGCACATATGCACCACTTCATGTATGACATATGTACAAAGGTTGACAGAGTTGTGGCTGGAAGCACATACACAGGGCCAATATTGACATATTGCTGTGATACCCTCATACATTTACTGTTATAACATGGTCTGTTGCAACATATGTCCTATGAGGGATATGAAGTCAGTAACTGTCACAGCCTTCACCATCTACAGACTGCAATCCTCACACTACCTTCTGCAGTCCACAGATAGATTCTCCATGGCTAACACATGAAACCAAAGGCACAACACTGGCCAGTCTGCAGATGACTCTGCAGATGGAGATTCCTCATAAACATGGAACTGACATGGCAGGTATTGCAACATAAATGACAGCCATATCCAGACAAACACTGTTAAACCAACATTACTCCAAATGCAGTATAGCAGCACTTACAGTCTGTAGTCAGGTCAGGCACATCCCCCTCCTGTTTGTTGCCCTCTTTCCACATTTTATGTTGTTAGAGGTAAATCCCCAATACATCTGAGATGCTGTTTGCCAAACAATAGATCTAGTTCCTGCTCGCTGTGAATGAAAAGAGCCAGCACCATAGGTTCATAGGTTCATAGGTAGGTACTGGGCTATCTGCCCGAAGGCATATATTAGCCCAGCCATTTTGGACGGTATTCACCGCCCCCTTTGGTTAGTTCCCTAGGCCCTTGATCTAGCAGCTAGTACCCCTGGCCCTTATCTATTAGAGCTGTTGGTATGATCCCTGGTGTGAACTTTCTGTTACCCATCCACTCGTCAAGGTTCCTCTTGAAGAGTAATAGTGAGGGGCTCTGTCTTATGTAGATCGGGACCTTGTTCCATAGCAAGGGAAGTCTTTGCAAAGAGAATTTATCCCTCCAGCATGTTCTATTCATTGTTGTGCTGAGGTTTATATCCCCAGAGTGTGCAGCTCGAGTAGATTTGGTTTTGCTAAGATGGAGCATGTTCAACAGTTCTGGGTTGGACATGGCTCTGTATGTTAGACAGAGATCACCTCTGAGAAGGCGGTATGCAACAGAGAAAAGCCTTACTCTTTTCAATCGTGCTGCATAGGGCAACTGTTTGAAGCCAGTAATCCTCTTAGTGAGGTACCTCTGTGGTCTCTCCAGTTGCTGGAGATGCCTAGCCAGGTACATTCCAATTGGTGCATTGTACTCAATATTGGGTCTGATGAGGGAAGAGTAGAGGGGCACCACTACATCCTTAGATCTTGATGCAAACCCTTTCATGATCAGATGGGTCACATAGAAGGATTTTCTAACCACCTTGGCAACATGGTTATCAAAGGAAACCTGACTATCTACTTGGGTCCCTAGATCCCTTATTACCTCTTCAGATTTCAGGGGGTTACCTCCTATGTGGTAGTTCGCAGTACTCTGTTTTTTCCAAAGGGGATTACTACACATTTTTTAGCATTTAGCTTGAGACCATGGCTTTGACACCATGCATCAGTCTCATTAAGGCCCTTCTGGAGAATATCCATGTCGGCCGGAGACTCTATTATAGCACCCAGTTTGCAGTCGTCTGCAAACTTGGTCAGCCACAGCCCTTCAGTGCTTGCCTGTACTTCTGAGAAGTATATGCCAAACAGGAGGGGTCCCAGGACAGAGTCCTGAGGCACACCACTCATTACTGGTCTGGATTCGGACATAGATCCCATTACTCTTACTTTGTGGGATCTGTCTGAGCCAGTTTGTGATCCATCTTGTGACGTAAGGGTTTATGCCCAGGTTGGTGAGTTTATCAATAATACCCGAATGGGGAATGGTGTCAAATGCTTTAGCAAGGACAAGGTAAGCTGTGTGTACCTCCTTTCCCTTATCTGTAACCTGAGTAACTGTCTCAAAAAAGTCCACCAGGTTCAGGAGGCATGATCTGCCCCTGACGAAGCTGAACTGTGTGGGGTCAAGTGTTTGGAGGCTCCCAATCTCTCCATTTATGAGTTCCATAATGATTCACTCCATTGCCTTACAGATCAGACTGGTCAGGCGTATTGGTCGGTAGTTCCCAGCGTCAGTTGTGGGCCCACCCTTGTGCAGCAGAACCACCGTTGCTGTGCGCCATTCTATGGGCACATATCCTGTCGAGAGGCTGAGACTGAACAAGATATTCAGATGCGGGGTTAATTCATTTTGGAGCTCATGTATGACACAGCCTGGGACAACCATCTGGTCCCATGGAGGCAGTGCTTTTAGCTTTAGATAGAGCCTTATTAACCAATGTATCAGTAATAATTGGAGTTACACAATCCCCTGGAATAGTAATAGGCCCTGTAGGTGGTGAGGGAGAGGGAGAAATTTGCACTGAACCTATCAGCCAAGATGTTGGCAATGTCAGTGGGGTCAGTGTATTTTGTTCCATTTTGTACTAGCTCAGAACAGACCTGAGCGTTGCCATTTAGGTTTTTGATGTAACCATAGAAGGGCTTATGGTTATCCTTGGCATCCTTGGCAACTTTCTTTTCGAAACTGGCTTTAGTTGACTTGATGAGGGCCCACAATTTCTTACTAATGCTGATCAGGGATGATTTTTCTACTTGAGATTTGGCCTTTTTTGTATAAGTCTCCTCCTTTTATTGTATAGTTTGCTTATGGCCGGGGTCCACCAGACTGGTTTCTTCTTGCTTGAGGAAGGAGTCTTGGTTTTATTTGGGATAGCACGGTCCATGCAATCCTGAAGATGTATATAAAGTGCCTTGGTGTAGGATTCTGCATCCTGGATATCATTATCCTTCTGCAAGGGAATAGTGAAGCTTTCCACTTCTGACGCAAGTAGTTTGAAGTTTGCTTTGGAAAGGTTTTTTACAATGGTTTCTTTGACTGGGGGAGGTGGAGGGGTGAGGACATCTAGGGTTATCAGTTTGTGGTCTGATCTGACCAGAGAGGGAGTGATAACAGGTGTGGTACAATGGCGCCCATATTTGTGATGTCTAAATCCAATATGTTGTCCCCTCTAGTGGGAGAACATATCAGTTGTTCAAGGGCATTTGAATTTATAAATTCTATGAACCGCTGGGCATAGGAGTTAGAACTTTGGTAGTTCGCCCAGTCTATACTAGGGTAGTTGAAATCACCCAAAATTATGGTGTTGGGTAGGACCTTTATATTTTCCAATGCCTCAAGGAATGCTGAGTGAGTATCTTGGGACATGGTGGGTGATCTATAACAGGCTATGACTTGAAATGTGGTTTTGCCTGCTGATAATTGTGCATGGATGATCTCTGGGGCATCATGTTGCACCACTAACCTAGAAATGTAGGTATCCTTGATGAATATTTATTTATTTATTTATTTATTTTACATTTGTTAACCGGGAAAGTCCGACTGGACGGAGGTCCATTTACAGCGGAGTCCCGGGGAGAAAAGCTCCACTAATACAGCTACATGTTTGGAGGTAATATACACAATACTAGATATTATTTATAATACAAGATATAAAAAACAATATGAAGAAGTGAATTGTATAAAACTAATGAAAGGACTACATTGTATCAATACAATCATCAGATATATCACATATGATAGCATGATCAGACAAACTTTGCTGATGCAGGACTGATATGGATACACCTCTGCCCTTTGTACTGCAATCCAGTAACTGTGGCTGGAAGGTATGATATGAATTGTAACCTGGCAGTGCTGGGGTGCTCTCTGGAGGCTTGAACCAGGTTTCCGTCACTGCACAAACATCGATTTTCTCCATACTGAGGGGTGCCTCGAGTGCATGCATTTTGAGATTGAGACTTCTGGTGTTGAATAGCATTACCCTTAGTTTTTGGTTACCTGTGCTGGTTACGGTGGTTGGTTTGTCCTTTGAGCCTTGCCTAAAAAAGGCACTATGGGGACGGCAAGAGCCTTTGCCAGTATTCAAAAGCCTAGGGGTGACAGGTGCAAGCCATCTCTGGCGAAACAGTGAGGCTTGTCTATTATGTCATCCCAGGCAGACAGACACTGGATCCCCTTAGAATGACACCAGAAGCTTAGTCAGTTGTTGAAATTGATCATTTTGTCTTTGTATTGTGGTATCATTCTAGGTGAAGGTAGTATGCTACTCAAGGTCAGGGTCATACCAGCTTGGGCTACATGATCAGAGAGCTCCTCAATGTCTCTTTTCATGTAGTCCAGGGAGGTACGTCTTAGATCATTCACACCAACATGTACAATGACAGTGTCATACTTGTACTTGTTCTGGAGTG
The DNA here is from genome assembly GCF_019279795.1 of Protopterus annectens. NCBI lineage: Eukaryota > Metazoa > Chordata > Ceratodontiformes > Protopteridae > Protopterus > Protopterus annectens. The sequence goes on from NC_056739.1 coordinate 1,817,462,675, forward strand.
ACCTAAGTGCCTGTGTTATGTGATAGATCTTAGCACCCGACAGGCAGCTGACAGTAACCTTCTCCTTGTTCAGCCTGGTTAGTGGAACATCTGTGTGCCTTACTATAGAGTCTCCTATTACTAGCATGTTGGGTATGGTGTTTTGCCTTAGGGACTGTCGTGAGGCACACTGCTGAGGTGAATTATGTGTTTTCTGGCTTGTGTTTGGAGGTGCAGGTTGCTTGCTTATCTGCTTTGGAGGGCACTGTTTCTTTTTTAGATTGGTACCTAGTGCCTCCAAATATGTTTTTGTGTATTTATGTGTATGTTTTGCCGATGCTTGTTATGTAGATCCATGCGTGACTGGTGGTGTGATGCTAGTGTGTCTCTTCTCCTCTTGACTGTCTGTTACAGTCATGGGCAGAGAGCGCTTAGCCTCCAGTCTGGCTGTGTATTTGCATCTCTCATAAGTGTTTGTGTCTAGAGGTAAGAGGAGAGGGTTGTCTGTATACATGAGGCAGTTGTGACATTGCCTCAGGATGCCCAATTCCACCAGATGAACTGGAGAGTACACATGAAGCTGACCTCTGGACATGCTTGGGAAAGTGAATTTCACTTGTCTTGCAGACAGTCGAGGGTCTTATGTTGTATTATAATAGTGCTGTCTAGGAGATTTGGAAAATAATAGTGCTGTCTAGGAGATTTGGACAAGTGCTGATTTGGGTTATGCAAGTGCTGCAATATGAGCAGTTGATCTGAAGCACTTGAGTTGAGGCTTGTCTAGTTCTAAGGGAAAATTTGCAGCGCAGACTTTGTGGAGCCAGGAATAGTATACCCCAGTTAACCGGCGCTGCCCGACGCTGCTCTGTGCGCAAGACCACGCAAAAAGAGAGTTGCAGGGTTTTAAGAGAGAGAGAGATCAAGGAGTTTGGAATTGACCGAAAATGGCCAATAAAACTACAGTTTCTAGGCAGTAACCAATCCTACAGGGACAGGCAGGCTGCTCAGTGTTAACCACTGCCACTGGTGAACACAGAGACTTCCCTTTAGCCCAAATAAGCACTGGCCTCCAAGAAACTTACAAACAGTTCAGAACAGCAACTCTGTAACTGAACTTGTTTTTTTAATTATAGAAAGTGGGAAAATAGCAAGTTTTTTTGTTTTTGTTTAAGGATAGCAGAGACACACAAGTAGCAAACTAGTTAGAACAGTGCAATAAATGACCCCAACACATGTGTGCTAGGTCAGAGGCAGGTAAAATGCAATTTTAAGAAAAAACGATTTTAAGTTAAGTGTGACACAAAAAATGCAATAAACAGGCTCTAGGTATGTTCTAAATACTGTTTCTAACACAGATATCAACTTTTGCAAGCAAGAAAATGCCGAAAAGTAGGCGGCAATGCAGTTTTTCTAAGAAATAAATCAGAAAAAATACTTAAAATCTCAAAAGTGGCTCCTTTCTTCTCTCAGCATTTTCTCCTCTTGGTAGGTGCTTCAGCAACAACTATCAAGCCTGAAAAAACCATAGCAAGCTTGGAAAGACCACCATGATGTTCCTAAATATTGGAGTGTGTTTTCATGCAATTGGCTATGGGAATGTTACCACAGCTGTTCCACATGCAATCAGCTAGGGGAGGGCTGCAAATCATGCAGAGGCCATCAGCTGATCATGAGCATCACTTAAAATACACATGCTGCTGCCTAAGCAAAGCAGGTTTGGGGCTCCACATCCATCAGAGAGGGGTTGGGAGAGGCAGACAGAGGCAAATACCTGTCAGGGAGGGGTGGGAGAGTAAAACTGCAGCATGTTTGTGTCACACACCTAGCAGCACAGGGTATCAAACCCCCAACAACTATGTAGTGCTGTCACAATTAGATGCAGTTATTGGATGCACCACATGCGCTACCTGTTGTGGAGCACTCCGAACATATATATGAGTGAGTGACATTTGCAACAGGGATACGGTACATATAAGGTAGGTGACATGCACGTGCCTGTCTGCATGAACAGGTGCCAGTGTCAACACAGCCACAGTCTCACAGGGATGCACACACATTGACACACTTAGCAGGGCCAGAGTACATCTCATCAGTTTTCGGATTGCCACAACACATCACTGTGCAGGTATCACATGCACTACATGGGTCAAACGGAGGTCATAAGGGCAAAGATTATGAGGAGGTGTCAGACATTGGACAGCATGCTTCAGTATGTCCATGGGGGTTGTAGTGAGTGTGTATGTGGCCATACGCACAATACAACACACACACAAACACACTGGGTGCCAGTACTGACATGCATGGGTGCATGTCTGCATGAGTGTGTGGTGGTCAACTGTGCCAGCAGGCTATACAAGGGTAGGTAATGGGTATACCTTGGCATCAGGCCACATGACAATGATCTGCATTGTGGCATAGGGCTGTAGTTTTTGCATTTGCCCACACAGGTGGGTACTGTATCCCGCATCCAGTCACCTGGATGACTATTGTGTGTGGCCAATGCTGTGCATCGCCTGCCATGTATGTGTTCCTTAGTCCATGACATGGATGGTGTCTAGGATGTGCACACCTCCCACATGCATGTACAGTGACATGGAACTGTACCTGGGGGGGTCTGGACCATGTTGTGAACATGGATTATTATCAGATGTGCCAGTCTTGCCCACCTGTGGCAGGAACTGGTAATGGGCAGCAGGTTTACCCTGCACCTACATTGATAGCATGCTAACAGCATTCCCTGGTGTCAGTAGCATCTGTCCATACAGGGCATGTTTTCAGGCATGGTATGTCTGTTGTGGGTCACATGTGAAGGCACCACATGTGGTGCAGGTGTCCATTGGGGGAACATGGCGGAGGTGCCCTATCTGCATGTACATGCATATTGGACAGATGGGCAGGGTGACATGCCCTCTGTAGCCCACTGCTATCACTCCATAGTCACTATCGGTGGCCAATATGCAGTGTACTACGCACATATTGGCTGTTGCCTAGGAATGTGTGTGTGTGTGTGTGTGTGTGTGAGACATGGGTAGAGAGTGTGATCTGGGTAATACTGGGGTTGCTAACTGTGATTGCCTGGCCTTGATGTCACATTGGGTATGGCTTTGCACACCAGCCTCTCAGCTATTTTACATCTTTTATCCCAGTACAGTTAACATTGTGATATATAGTTAGGGCCACCATATAAGAAATTGCAAAACCTGCTCTACATTGGCCACGGGTCATATACTCACAACCACCTCTACACAGGATACGAGTTACAAACACAGACACACACACACACACACACACACACACACACACACACACACACACACACACACACCTGTCATGGAGTAGAATCCCTACCTAACTAGTTTGTTACACTACAGCACTACACAGTTATAGGCCACACAACGGACATTACTGGAGTACTCCTTCCCCAAAGGTGTATTTCACAATGGATAACATCAGCAGGATTACCAAAGTAGGGCATTTCAAATGTACTGCAAGTGAGTAGCCTAAAATGCATTACTCCCTACACAGAAAATGAGACACAATCAAAATATCCATAACAAACATGTGTGGGTATAGAACCCTTGACCAAGGTCTATATCACATTACAGCATGGAGCTGTTATACAACCTACCACAGGGATTACTAGAGAGGTCCTTCCCCAAAGGTGTATTTCACAATGGATGACATCAGCAGGATTACCAAAGTAGGGCATTTGGAATGTATTGTGTGTGACTAGCCTATAATGTACTGTTCCTTACACAGACATTGGAACACACGCAAAACATGCAGAACTGCCACACTCCAGTAGTATGCAGTTATCAGATGCGCTACAGAGATTACTGGGCTACAACCTTCCCAGAGGTGTATTTCTAGGTTGGTGACATCAGCAGCCTTGGCAAAGCTGAGTATATGAATTGTAAGTAGTGTGAGTACCCTAAAAAGCATTGCTCTTTACAGAGTCAGAAACACACAATTGCCATGTCCTGGGTTAAACCACCTACCTAACTACTTTATCAAACTACAAAGTTACAGGACGCGCTATGGAGATTACTGGGCTACTACCTTCCCAGAGGTGTGTATCTAAGTTGGTGACATCAGCAGCCTTGCCAAAGTTGATTATATGAATTGTAAGGACTGTGAGTACCCTAAAAAGCATTGTTTTCTACACAGTCAGGCACACACACAAAATTATCATTTTTGGGGTTAGAACACCTACCTAACTACTTTATCACACTAAAACAGTACACAGTTACAGGATGCACTATGGAGATTACAAGGCTGCAACCTTCCCAGAGGTGTATTTCTAGGTTGGTGACATCAGCAGCCTTGCCAAAATTGAGTATATGAATTGTAAGGAGTGCGAGTGCCCTAAAAAGCATTGTTCTCTACACAGTCAGAGACAGACAGACACACACACACACACACACACAATTGTCATGTCTGGGGTTAGAACACCTACCTAACTACTTTATCACACTACAGCAGTATGTAGTTACAGGATGTGCTACAGAGATTACTGAGCTACAGCCTTTCCAGAGGTGTATTTCTAGTTTGGTGACATCAGCAGCCTTGGCAGAATTGAGTACATGAATTGTAAGGTGTGTGAGTACCCTAAAAACATTGTTCTCTACTCAGCAGAGACAGACAGACACATGCACACAGACACACAGTTGCTAATTCCGGAGTTAGATCACCTACTTAACTACTTTATCACACTACAACAGTACGCAGTCACAGGACACGCTACGGAGATTACTGGGATACATTGCTCCCAGAGGTGTATTTATAGGTGGGTGACATCAACAGCCTTGCCAAAGTTGAGTATATGAATTATAAGGAGTGTGAGTAGCCTAAAAAGCATTGCGCTCTACACAGTCAGACATGCACACAAACTCACACTTGCCAACTCTGGTGTAAGAACTCCTACCTAACTAGTTTATCACACTACAGCAATATGCAGTTATGGGATGCACCACAGCATTTACAGGACTACAGCTTTCCCAAGGGTGTATTTCACATTGGATAACCTCAGCAGGCTTGTCATAGTAGGGCTATGGGGAGGGTAGTGTGTGCATGGGTCAGAACCCATTCATCTAGGGGTTGACACGCCACATGCAGGCACACACGGGGTCATATGTCACAGGTACGTGTATACAGCTACTACATGACTACTTCCTTGTATAGTCATGTTGCACAGCTGGCACGTGCACCATATAGTCTGTAATGCTGACAGATACTGGTGGCTATAATCTGCAATGGGTGACATCTGCACCTCATATGTTTGGGGCCCTTTGGCTGTGTGGCGGGTGGGAATGTGCTGTGTTTCTGTGGAATGAAGTGAATTGAAGTGTACTGAGCTGTCCATGGTTTTTGCACAATTTTCTAAGCTTGCCCTGCTCAGGGTTTTATTGTTTAAATGGCAGATTTCCACATGTTGGCCAAGTCATTCCCTTCCCTGGGAAAACATTAACTGATGTGAATGTTCAATGAATGGCCATTTGGTGATTTCAGTTTGATGAACAGCTATTTGCTGTAATTACACTTCAACAAACAAATATAGACCCCTGTAAACACGATAATGGTAAACATGACAAAACTAAGACAGCTGCATAATGTCAGAGTTAAGGCTAAGATTATATTTATCATTACAGATAGGGATGGAGTTATGATTAGGTTAAAGTTAGCATACATAAGTAAGAGTGGTCCAGAGGTGTTGAGGAACTTTTTTGTATACTAAGTCTGAAATTTCTCTCCCTTAAATGAAGGTGACTACCCAATGTACTACAATCTTAAACTTAATATATATCCTATTATTTGCACATTTAGTCTTGTTTTTCCAAGGAATGCAATTGAGGGCATTGCAATTGCAAAATGGACACCAAAAGGGATTATGGGTAGGCAAATTATATTTTATAGGTCATCTTCATATACCATTACTTTGTTTTCTGCTTTTTTATACTGATTTTGACTTATCTGTAACTTTTTCACTTCCATTAGTTTATAGTTGCACTATGTATTTCTGGTTTATTGCATTACAACATAGAATATATGTGCTCCGTATAGCACCTTCACTAGGTATGATCAGTGTCCTTTCTCACCTTCTTTCACAGTGGCTCACCCTGTTGTTTAATAGTCAGGAAGCATCTTGCCTAATTCCTTAGCTTACAGTGAATTCATGAGAGTGGCTTCTACCGACAACCTTGAATGGAAGATCATTTCAACCAAATGTTCCACAACCTATTGAACTGATCTATTGCTCTATCCCCTTCACTTTGTTTTCTTTAACATATCCACACATGATTCTCAAACCTAGTTTACTGATCTGTTGCTCCACTGCATTCAGCTTATTGGACTTTTCTTTAACATATTGACACCCATGATTCCCAAACCTAGTTCACAGATCTATTGTTCCTTCCTCTTTTGTATACTGGACATTTCCCTTATATCCACTAATGACTGTCAAGTCTGGTTCACTGTTCTGTTCTGGTGCTGCACTCCCTTCAGTTTACTGGACTTTCCATTAAATACTACCTGGAGGGTTGACTGGGAAATGTAAAGATTATGGATTAGCCAGTGATGAAGTGTGTAGGATACATCTGCAAATGTCACTTTTTGTCATTGTTAATGTGACACTGCCAGCCCAGCTATTGGGAATTTTGTAAATAGTTCTATGTCATTTGTGAATATTTATATGATTTATATAGAACTATTTGTTGCATACTGCGCTTCAAGAATGTAACCATAGCATACCCTGCTGGAACATATAAGATTAACTTACAAAACTTCAAGAAAATGAGTTGAAATTAAATGTTTTATGATGTGCTATAAAGGTTAGTTTCAATGCAGCAAGAAGACAGGATGTCTAGAGCTAGAAATATTTCTATTATCCTGGAGAGAAGTAATTACAAGGTTTAAAATGTAAAATCGTTGTATTGCTTTATGACTTCCTAGCAGCTGCACAGTTCTGAGAGATATGCATTTCTCACACAGAGATGTTAAAATTCTGTTATGTTTCTATTAGCCTGTGAACTGAAGGCAGGTGACAAAGACTGATGTCATCCAAGCTGACCCAGCAGTAATTTTGATATTGATTTAAGAACTCTCTCAGAGAGAGATTTTGCATTTTGTACTTTGTCTTGGACCTGGAAACATCCATCATCATCATCATTTGCACTTGCCTTGCTAATAGTAACTAACTAGAGTACAGTAATTTTTCTTAGATATAGACAGGAATATAGTAAAAAATAGTTTAGATGTTTTCTGTGTTTATTTGAGGCTGCCCTGCAATGTTGTTTTAAAATATTTCCTCTGATTTTGAACTTTGAAGTAACTGTGCTTGTTTTCTGAGTATTGTATTGTTCTTTTATTATTTATTATTAAATATATTTAAATCTAGCTTTGTGGCTGATATTTGTGAGACATATTTAAGCTCTTAGAGTACTTACATATGCATTTGGTAACACTGTACAGGCCACTCCTAATAGCTTGGCACTTGGTCAAAAACTACCATTTGGATAAAAGTAACATTACACAGTAGGATTGGTCAGCCTTTGTAAGGGCCATATAGTAGCTGATAAGTAGGGGTTGGTGGAAGTGATAACTACTTTATAGTCTGGGCAGAAGGAGGTATACCGATGCCAGCCTTCCCCAGGTGTGCGTGTGTGTGCGTGTGTGTGTGTGTGTGTGTGTGTGTGTGTCTGTGTGTGTGTGTGTGTGTGTGTGTGTGTTTGTATATAAATCAAATCTCAAACTGTGTTTGTCAGCTACTTGGGCAGGGACATGAAGCAATGGTTAGACAGAGAGGGTGCTGGAGGTCTTGGCTTCACCCCTCAGCTGAGATCTTAACCTTATAGCTGTGCCAGTGGGAAGCCCTATTGGGGACCTGGAGAAAGAGGAAGAAACCAGCCCCAGACTGACTGTGATTTCTGTGTGCTCTTAAGGGAAATTGTACTATGTGTGTACTTGTCATCCTCTCATTGTGTATATTCCTCACTGTTACCAGTGGTGAGGATTGAGGCTCCTTGATTACTGGGCCAGTACAAGGGAATCACAGTTAACACTGAAATTTTCAGTAACACAATCGTAATGCAATGACATTTTACATATATATTTTTGTGTCTTCTGAAGGCCTGATAACAACAGATGTACAGGCCCCTGTTGACTTTCCGAATGGAGAATGTATACTCTCACCAGGTGTGTATGGGTTTTCTCCAGATACTTTCGCTTCACCTGACCTCCCAAACCATGTTGTATGACTGCTTTATCTGATGTGTACTGATTAGCTGCACATATCCTCACACTTGTAGCTTGGATCATGACTGCAAATAGTCCATGAAGAAACAGTTTACTTAACCAACTGGTAAAATAAACTGACAGTATAACATCAAAAATGCATAATCTGATTCCTGATATTTCAAACCCATTAGCCTGGCTTGGTCACTTGTGCTATAACCTCCATTGCAACTGATATGCTAAAAACACTTATTTAACATCATGCTGAGTAAAGAAATCAAACTAATTACTAGGCAAAAATGTACATTTTATATCAACACAATGATATAAAATACTGTACTCCTTGAATGGATGCAAGACCTTCTAGGAAGTCATGAAGGCAGATTAGATCATCTTGTTTTCTCTTTTACATTACTGTGCTTTCCTTCTGGCATGTATAAATACTATGAAGCATATATTTTCTAAAGCAAAGCAGACCACTAATGTGGCTGCCCTGTAAAGCTCTATGTACATTCCCCAAAATGGAATGCTATACTTGTAGTGTTGTGTGATGGAAAAATAAACATCCCTTGCATACAATACTCCATTTTATACATTGAATGCTAATAAACACATTTTCTGCCTTGAATATTTGTACTAAACAGAAAAATCAAACCAAACCAAACCAAACCAAATGATAGTCTGATAGTCCTAAGTCAAATTTGTAAGTAAATGCAACTGATATGCCTTCATATGCTGCCTTTATATTATTAATCTTGGCTGGGATTCCCAGAAAATTAGTGCATTTTACAGTGCTGATTTGCATGGGTAGCAACTATGCACAGGCTGTGGGCAATTCTAAGACTCAGCTAGAGTGGCCGTGTAATGGTCCAAATAGCACAATATGCACCACATATTACTAATCCATACATAATAGCATGGAAATGAGGAATTCCATGCAAACAATGCACACTTAATATGCAAATTAATGAACCCAAAATGGTAAACATTCAGAAGTGAGAGCAAATATTATGCTTTCACATCTGTGATTTTGAGTGGTTCCTAAGCAGTGTGCTTTCTCTACAATTATGCATGTGTGCATGTGTATGTGTGTGTGTTTGTAGTTTCATCTGATCACCAAGCTGGGAGTTTACCTAAGTAAAAGGACAACGCTGCTAAGGAAAAACTCAACACCTATCTGGCAAGAGGCTGTTGGTCAAACAGCACTGATATAGTGTACTGGGGTCTTGGGTTCTAGTCTCAAATAAGAGCTAATATTATCTTTTCAGTTACATGAATGCAACACTGTGATGATTTCCATTTTCAGTTTTCTTTTGGGTGATTTCCATTTTTTTTAGTTTACCCTGTTCTGTGAATGTCATTGCCATGTAACTAGAGAGAGAAATCTGAAGTGGCACTAAGTTTGTTATGTCCGAATCAGAAAAAAAAGTTAAGAGTTAATATTCTCTTCTATTGTGCAACATTGTATTTATGCTTTTTTAAATTCTGGCTATGATTTACTTTAAACATTTTATTCTTTCTTGCCTGTTTGGCCCTGGTCTTACATGAAAAGGGTCTTTAGACCCATGTACCAATTCAGTTAGCAAATGAAAAATAAAGAAATAAACATTAGAATATGATGTAGTTCCATGGGTTGAAAATATAGTAGTCATGTACTTTAGGAATTTGTAGAGATTCAGGGAGGTCACATCCTCCAATGATGGGTATTGCTGCCACAATATGACCATTGCCAGTGTCCATTGTGCTAGATTGTAGTCTTCGTGTTGGGGCATGATCATGTCTTTGGTAGGGACAGGAGTAGAAATACATGACTGGGGGAATGCAATCTGACAGGGTGTCTTATGTGCTGAACTGAGGAGTGGCACCACCCATGACCTGGATAGCCCCCATGGCCAGGGGTGGCAGGCAATGTGCCCTAGACACAATGATGCTACCTCATCAATGATATGTGTAGTATACCTTGGAATGGCCTATGACAGACCACCTTGAATCTGGACCCTCACACTGCCATAGACTGCATGGCCAGTGGAAGCAGACCTGATGGTGGTTGCAGTTAGTATCATGGATGCATGTATGGAGGAAACATGAGCCACAAGTGACATCAGCAACAATGTTTGATCCCTGTCCCTCTCCTCCATGTCACAGTAGAAGTTGCTAGCATTCTCCCACAACCTGTGAAGCACACTCCCCATCTCCACAATACTATGTGTAGCAACCATCTGTACCTGTATCACTGACCTGCACATTTGCTGATTGATTTTGAGTGTTGCAGCCGTATTAATAATTGTTCTTGAGTCATGTCACTGCCACATCCCATATATCTCTCCCCTGTGACTGGCACTCATGTCAGATACTGTGTGGTCTAGGGCAGAGGTGGAGCCCATGGTGGGATTCTCAGGTCTAGGATATCTGTCATGCTCCACTAAGGTCAAGTGTTCATTTAGAACATCTAAATGTAATTGCAGCTGTGGGTGATCCCATCCCCATTGTGTTGTAGAAAATGGTACTGTGTCATTAGACTGTGCCACATGTATGTTGTCATCATCATCATCAGCCACATTGTCTGCTGACAACAATCCTAGGATGTCCTGTCTAGCAGTACAGCCTGTGAAGGCATGAATACATATAAAGCCATTGCCAGCCCACACACATAGGTTCATAGGTCCATAGATGTTTACAAGCCTAATGACCACAAGGGCCTTTTTAAGCCTAGCCATGCATTACCCCACTCCACAAGGGGGGAGCCACCACGGACCCCGGGAACTACCGCCCCATTAGCCTGACAAGCTTGGTCTGCAAGGCCATGGAATGTATCATCATGGAACTTATAAACAAAGACATTGGTAATCTCCAAACTCTGGATCCCACCCAGTTTGGGTTTGTAAAAGGCAGATCATGTCTCATAAACCTGATAGACTTCTTTGAAGCAGTCACCAAAGCTGTAGACAAGGGTAAGGTGGTTCACACAGCCTATCTAGATCTTACCAAGGTTTTTGACACCATCCCCCACTCTGGAATTATAGATAAACTCACTAAACTAGGTATAAATCCCTATGTCACAAGATGGGTTGCCAACTGGCTCACTGACGGAACCCACACTGTGAAAGTAGCAGACTCAAAATCCGACTTCAGACCAGTGACAAATGGAGTACCACAGGGTTCAGTCCTCGGTCCTCTCCTGTTTGGTATCTACTTCTCTGAAGTACAGGCTAACTCAGAAGGTTTTTGGCTAAGGAAGTACGCAGATGACTGCAAACTAGGAGCCATAATCGAAACTCCTAACGATGTGGACATCCTACAAAAGGGCCTCACTGAGACAGATGCCTCATGTCAAAGCCATGGCCTCAAGCTCAATGCCAAAAAGTGCATTGTCATCCCCTTTGGTAAAAACTCTGTACCCATGAACTACAACATAGGCAGTAGTATACTTAACACTGAAAGTGTGATAAGAGACCTTGGGACACAGATGGATAGTAGTCTCTCCTTTGATAATCACATCGCCACAGTAGTCAGGAAATCCTTCTAAGTGGCACACCTCATCACAAAAGGTTTCTCCTCCAGAAAAAAAGAGGTCATTGTTCCCCTCTACTCATCTCTCATTAGACCCCATTATAGAGTACAATGCCCCTTTTGGTATGTACCTCACAAGACATCTCCAACAACTGGAAAGGCCGCAGAAATACCTCACAAAGAGGATTACTGGCCTCAAACAGATGCCCTATGCTGACCGTCTCAAAAAACTCCAGCTTTACTCCGTCGCATATCGCCTACTCAGAGGTGATCCCTGCCTAACATACAAAGCTATGTCAAACCCAGAGCTGTTGGACATGCTCCACTTAAAGAAATTCCAATCCCTCTGAGCTACACGCTCTAGGGACCTAAACCTTGTCACCACAATAAACAGAACATGCCGGAGGGATAGATTCCTGTCCTAAAGACTTCCCATACTCTGGAATAAACTACCTATCTATATCAAACAAAGCTCCTCATTAGCACTCTTCAAGAAAAATCTTGATGATTGGATGGGAAATAGGAAATTCACCCCGGGAATCACCTCTGTGGCTCTGCTCGACAGTGGCACAGAAAAATAATTTTCTTGGGTGGCAAAAGCCAGGGTACCTTTTTGGCTGGGCTTGTATAGGCCCCAGGCCTAGTACCTACCTATGAACCTATTCCAAATCTCTGACAAGTTCTGGTACCCTTGATAAGTGTAAGCAGGGGTTGGAAGATGAAGCATTTACAAGCAGGGGCCTGGGAGATGAACCATTTGCAGGCTGCCTCTGTCCATTACAGGCACATGCGCCAAACTAGTGATGAATTTCCTGATCCCCATCCAATAGCCCAAGTTACACTTGAATTGGGTTAGGGAGGAACTTTGCTTCACATGGATGGACAGCCTATTCCAGACAAGAGGTAGTCTCTGGGATACATACCTGTCTCCCTAGATATCTTATTTATATCACGGTGAAGGTTTAAGTCTTTAGAATGGGTAATTCTGCTGCTGTTTGTTTTCTGGATATTTATTTATTTATTTATTGACATTTGATTACCATTAAAGTCTGACTGGGTAGAATCCCATTTTCAGAAGAAACCCGAGGAGAAAAGCTCCTTATTATTATAAAACATTTTAAGAACAATAATTTTACAATCTTCAAAAATAAAACAAAAATATTTGCAGTTTAAATAATTATAACCAATTAGACATAATATAAAAATATTGATTAAAAAATCGATACAAGGTATATGACAATCATTTAATACTTAGAGAAACTTTAGATAGTTTGTAGAAAAAGTAAAGGTAAGTTAGTCTAATACAAATAGGAATTGCAATATAAGGTAAGGGAAAAACAGGCTTATGGTATATTTAGAGAGAAAGTCAGGGAAGAGAATTAGATAGCAGTAAGGAAGTAAGTGAAAAAGGGAGTGTAAGGAAGTAGAGTGAAAGAAAATATACTTGTTCATATTTAGGGATATAGTTTATCCTGGACTTGGCCAAGAACAGAGACAAATTTTAGCTAGGAAGTCTTTCAGAGTCTTTCAGAGTGGTTTTGAAAGATGGGAGGGTATAGACCTGATGGATACAGGTAAGGAGCTCCAGGCCTTAGCAACCTTGTATGAGTTCATACAATGTCCAGCAGATTTGCTAGGCCTGTAGACAGACAGGAGTTTTTGCTCACTGGATCACAATGGCCAACTGGGAACATAGTTGTGTAAAATGTTTTTTTGGTGCTGAACAGGCAGCTGGATGCTGGATAACTTTATAGGTGGTAAAGAGTTCTGTACATAGGATAGTTTCATAGGATGATACTAGGCTATTGACCCAGAGGCCCTTATTAGCCTAGCAAAGAATTTCACCCATGTTCCCTCAAAGTTAGCTCTTGTTTCCCCTGTCCAGCAGGGACACAGGTGGAATCCCAGGGATGTATTTTCTGTTTCCCATCCAGTCATCCAGGTTCCTCTTAAAGAGGATTAGAGAGGTACTCTGCTTGACATGGACAGGGAGTCTATTCCACAGACAGGGGAGTCTTTGGGACACAAATCTATCCTGCCAACAAGTTTTATTAATGTCAATGACCAGGTTAAGGCCTTGCGTGTGGGTTGCACGAGTGTAGTTTGTCTTACGGATATGCAGCAACTCCATCAAGACTGGGTCTGAAATGGCCTTGTATGCCAGACACAGGTCAGCTCTGAGCAGTCTGTATAAGACTGAGTAGAGGGACAGGGCTTTTAGTCTATCTATATAGGATAGGTGTTTGAAACCCTGGATTTTCCTGGTCAGGAACCTCTGTGATCTCTCCAACTGCTGCATGTGCTTGGCAAGATACATGTTGAAAGGGGCATTGTACTTGATAATGGGTCTGATAAGGGAGGAGTACAGGGATGTTATGACCTCCTTGTTCTTGGATGAAATATCATTATTTATGAGGTTGGCCATGTAGAAGCCTTCCGTACAACTGAGGCAACGTGGTGGTCAAAAGCCAGGTTGCTGTTAACCTGGTTGCCCAAATTCCTCATGACTGATTGCATGCTTAGTACATTGTTATTAATGTGATAATTAGTGGGGATAACATTTTCCCCAAAAGGGATAATGATGCATTTCTTGGCATTCAGTTTGAGGCTATACTTCTGGCACCAGTCATTAGTTTGGGCAAGGCCCTCTTGGAGGATGTTCACATCATTAGGGGAATTTAAGACAGTGCCCAGCTTGCAGTCATCTGCAAACTTAGTCAGCCACAGACCACTGTATTTGGCTTGCACCTCAGAAAAGTATATCCCAAACAGTAGAGACCGATCCTTGGGGTACTCCGCTCGTTACAAGTCTACTACTAGAGGTGGCTTCTCCTACTGTGACTGAGTGGGTTCTATCAGTGAGCCAGTTAGCTACCCATCTGGTAACAAATGGGTTGATGCCTAGCTGGGAGAGTTTATCTAGTATCCCCGAGTGGGGAATAATGTCAAAGGCTTTGGCTAGGTCAAAGTAGGTGGTGTGCACTGTCTTACCCTCATCCATGGCTTTGGTGACTGTTTCAAAGAAGTCAACCAAGTTTAACAGGCATGATCTCCATCTCAGAAAACCAAGCTGTACGGAGTCAAGCGTTTGGAGGTTGCCAATGTCCTTGTATATAAAGTCCATGATAATGCATTCCATGGCCTTGCAGATCTGGCTAGTTAGGCTGATGGGCTTATAATTGCCTGGGTCAGTGGACACTCCACCTTTTTGTAGAGGAATGACAGTGACTGTCCTCTGTTCAGATGAATGATGTTCAGCATAGTTGATGTGGCAGATCTAATCAATTTAGGGGCTTTTCAGTGCTATACCATGGTGGGTTCTGAAAGGGGCATGTGCTGTAAATTAAGCAACTTTGGTATAGCAATGTTCAAGTTTTAATTTTTGTGAAGCCTAGAGGTTAGTAAGGATGGGAGCATCATGAAGAAGAGAGGGGAGGAGATAAGTAGTGGCAAGTGTAGTTTTAGTTGTGTCGGTGAGAAGGTTTTTGGCTCTGTAAAGCATCCTTAGTTTTTGATGAGTTTTTCTTATGCAATTTTTTATATGCAGGTCAAATGTAAAATTATCATCCACTATTCCACCTAATAGTTTGCTAAGAGAAGTGACTTCAATGGTTGTATTATCAAGACAGAGGACTTTAAATTTTGATTTTTCATGAGAGGGAGATTTGGGGAAAAAAGGTAGTAGTTTTGTCTTTTTTGGGTTGAGCATGAGTTGTGAGTTACAAAGTCATGTTTCAGTGGGTGTTAAGCTTCCTGAGTAATGTTTTTGAGGTGTACCATGTTGTGAGATGTGCAAATGAGAGTGGAATCATCTGCGTATTGTATTAGGGTGGCCTGTTGCTTGGAAGTATAGAGGGTGTTGGTGAAAATGTTAAAGAGGAGGGGACCAAGGATAGAGCCTTGTGGTACACCGCTGGTGACTGGGAGGTAAGGAGAGACAGTGTAGTGCCATTTTACTGAGTGATACCTATTGCACAGGTAGCTTTTGAACCACAGATGGGTGGGTTGAGAGAGACCTACTGTGTACATTTGAAGTAGAAGTTTGCTGTGACAAACTCTGTTGAAGGCTTTATACAAGTCTAGAAATAAGAAAGAGACTAGTTTGCCATTATCTCTAGCTTTATTGACAGTATCTATATAGATTAGAAGGGCAGTGCTAGTACTATGGGAAGGAAGGAAGCCATGTTGTGTAGGGAATAAGAGTTATTCCTGCAGGAAATAGTCTAGCAATTGTGTTTGAATATATTTTTCGAGTGTTTTGGCAAGGGGAGATATGATTGCTATAGGTCTAAGTTATTCATGTCTGTTGAATTTCCTCCTTTGTGCAGAGGGATAATGTATGACTTTTTCCAGAGAGGGAATGTGGGATTTTTGGATTCACCTATTTATAAGTACTGAGGCAAAATAGGCAATGCTGTCTGCCATTTTTAGGTACTCACTTGGAAGGTCATCATCTGAAGAAGAGCACAGTTTGTTTGTTTAAGAGTAGTTTTATATATGATGTGGGCACAGGTTTGAAGGTGAAAGTGGATATGGTGATATGTGGTGGTTCAGCTGAGTTTGAATTAGATGTTGATGAATCCTTAGTTTGGAGATACTATGCTAGCTATAAAATAAGAGTTGGACAGTGCAGCTTTGAGTGATAAATTATCAGGAGAGAGGGATTGGGCCGAGTTTTTGGCTGAGATGTTTCTTTAATGGATGTCCAACATTTTTAGGGTCGTGTTTAGTATTATTCTGAAAATTATTATAGTACAGTTTTTTTGGCTTTGTTTATTTGCTTTTTAGTACAATTGCGAAGCATTCTGAAGTTTTCAAGCTATTGAGGTGTTTTATATTTTTGCCATTCTTTCCATGCTTTTTCTCTATCCTGAATTAGCATTCTGTTCTTTTTGGATATCCAAATTGCATTGTTTGTTTTCATTCATAAGTTCATAGGTTCACAGGTTGGTACTAGGCTATCGGCCCTAGGGCCTATACAAGCCTAGCCATAACAATTCCCTGGCTGTTTCTTCCCACACTGTTTACTTCCCTGGACCCCTGTCTACCAGGGCGACTGATGTGATCCCCAGGGTGAATTTCCTATATCCCATCCAATCATCAAGTTTCCTTTTGAAGAGGGCCAAAGAGGCGCTCTGCTTGACATGTATGGGCAGTCTATTCCAGAGTCTAGGGAGTCTCTGGGTCAGGAACCTCTCCCTCCAGCATGTTCTGTTCATTGTGATGACAAGGTTTACATCCACGGAGGTGCAAGGCTATTTAGGATATTTAGAAAAGTTGTATTGAATTCAATTACAGCATCATCTATGGGAGGATTTTTAGGAAGTTCCAGTGAACAGATAAAAGTGTAGTTAAATTTGGAAAGGTTACATGTTGTTTTATAAATATGTTGCTAAACTAGATGTGTGAGATGTCTAGTCATACAGAGTGGGAAATGATCGCTGAGAGAGTCTGACATTGTACCTGTGATGGAGTATTTGCTAGGGTGTCATACTAGGATCCAGTCTAATAGAGAATTTGATGTCTTAGTATAATGTGTGGGGCCATTAATTAGTTGCAAGAAACCATAAAAGTTCATACTAGATGTGGGTGAGTTAGAGTTTATGCCCAACCTATTAACATTCACATCATCTAATAATTTTTCTTGTGGAAATCCTATGGATATCCAATGTAGGATATGTTCCAGTATAGCTGTATTGATGCCGGGGGGGGGGGGTATAAAGGATGATAATAAATATTTGTTTAGAACTGTTTTTTGAAGAAACCAATAAGAAGCTCTACTGAAATGATTTTTGGTGTTGGTTTGCTGTAAGGGAAAATGTGGTTAAGTACTGAGAAATATTAAAGCAATGCCATCACCTTTTCTCTTTATATGGTCATTACGGATGATATTATAGCCAGGAAGTATAATTTCATAATCGTTTATGCTGGGTTAAAGCCAAGTTTCAGTTACAGTGAAAGCATCAGGCGTATGTTGGGTAATCCAGGCATGAAGTTCTGTAGTTTTATTTCTTATAGTTCTAACATTTATTGCAGCAACCATTAGATCACTAGGGCCAGGGATTGGCTGTTGTTGGGTTACAGAAGTGTGTGGGAGAGAATTATCTTTGTGTTCATTGTGATAGGTGGTGTCAGGATTAGGGTGTATATCTCCTCCTAGAAGGATTTTAGTATATTGTGGAATAATGCATACTTGTTTTTGGAGAGGATTCTTGCACTTAATTTTGTTAAGGCTATATTTGGGAAAAAAAATGTGAGGCGATATTACATAGGTTTGGTGCAATGTGTGGAGAGTGTAAAGAGGAAGTATGGATAAGTGGTTGGGACAGAGTTTGAGACATATTGTTATATGTTGTCGAGTCATGGTAGGATGAAAGATGGTACAGTAGGCGGAGAAGAATAGAGGATAAGCTCCAGAAAATCATAATTAAGTACAGGAATCTATATTTCATAGATGTCAGGTAGTGGGGATGTAGCAATGAAGAATGAAACAAGAAGTTGTTAAACAGTAGGACATTCAGTGATAATGGATTCTGAAAGCTGGGAGAGGCTAGGTAAGGAAAGAAGTATTTTCTATAAAAGAAGAGAGGTAGGTTGTCCTGGTATCTTCTCTGGAATGTAAGGAATAGATGAGTATTAAGGGCTAGAGTATAATAATGTAGTCAAATAAGAAGAAATGAGGGTTTATTTGGGAAAAGAAAAAAGATACAATGTGGAACAAATAGGTACTATTAGGGAAGGTTGTGATTATAAATGGATATAGGGCAAAGCAGCATGGAAGGGTGAAAGATAATTGGGAATGGGGCTAAAAATTAAATAGAGATAGGGAAATAGGAAACAAGAAGAAGAAGTGAATGTATCGAAGTAATATGGTCATTGGGGTGGAGTTTGGAAAAAGAGTCACAAGTGAAATGCGTATGTAGGTAGTATAATATTAGAGTAAGGGGGTTACAGTAGGAGTGGGATTGGTTTATGCTTTCAGGATAATGCTTACAGTCAGAGCAGAAGATATACAAATAAAATGGGTTGCGTTTTTTTTTCTGTGACTAAATAGCTACCCAATGTAGTACAGTCTACTGGTCAAGCAAAAGGAGACAGTGGCCAACTTAATATGAGGTCCTAGAGTGCAAGGACTATTTCACAGAGAATTGCAATCACAGAGCAGGCATGCATTTAATTGATTAAAGTTAGTGCACAGCAATGTTCTTTCATGAGAAATATGCTTACATTAAACAGTGACAAAATTCTCAGTAAACCTGTAGGTGCAGGGCCTCACGGAAGAGCTTATGCAATATCAAGGTCAGGTGTGTTGACCACAGGCTCTGAAATGAAAGAAAGAAAAAATCTACTAAGCTTTAAAATTATATTGAGGCAATAAAGTTAGTTCTTATTATACAAAAAAAAAGAGATGGAGGAAGGACTTCAGTAACTCAAAGCAAGAGAATACAGAAGAAATATGAGTAGAGTAACAGTCAGTATCTGTATGTATGTAAGCTCAAAGTTATTTTTGTAAGAAGCATACTAATAGCGAACCACAGTAATGCAGTGTAACTATACAGCTATATCGAGCAAATTATCAGAATATGGCACTACACTGATAAGCACAATGTAACACCATCACTTAGAAAACATTTATGGGATTAACCAGTACATCAAAAACACTGTAATATATATATATATATATATATATATATATATATATATATATAAATGTATATATATATATATATATATATATATATATATATATATATATACCAGAACACCAGCAACTGACATTACATGCATATATGTTAAAAGGAAACAAACTCAGCATACTAAAAGCTTATCTGAATCTTAATGAAATTGTTACAAATATAACACACTATCAAAGTCTTTGTACTGTTTTATACAGTCTTAGTTTATGCATGTGGGATATCCAGGAGGTCCATCAGAGTGAGATCTGACATTGCCTTGTATGTCAGGCATAGATCCCCCCTCAATAGACTGTAGGACACAGAATACATGGATAGGACGTTGAGGTGGTCTGCAGAGGACATGCATACTTATGCCCTGTATTCTATTAGTGAGGGACCACTGTGGATGTTCCAATTGCTGGATATGCCTGGTTAGGTACATACCAAAGGAGGCATTGTACTCAATGACAGGTCTGATGAAGATGGCATAAATTTGTTTATAAATTGCACAGCATAGAATGATTTCCTCACTACTGTAGACATGTGATGGTCAAAGAGTAGATTACTGTCTATCTTTGTCCCACACTCCCTGACTACTGAATCAACTCTTAGGGGTGTTTTTTCAATATAATAATTACCAGGGGTGGATGAGTTCCCAAAGGATACTATTATGCATTTCCTGGCATTTAGTTTTAGTCCATGGCTCTGACACCAGTTATTTGTCTGTGCTAGCCCTTCCTGGAGAACATTTGTGTTAGTGGGAGATTCGATGGCAGCTCCTAATTTGCAATCATCTGCAAATTTAGTCAGCCAGAGGACATTGACATTGGTCTTGACTTCAGAGAAGTAAATGCCAAAAAGAAGCCACCCTAGGACTAATCTCTGCTTTTGACTGGCCTCTTTGTAGAGGTGGACTCCCTAGTTCTAACTTTCTGAGTCCTGTCTGTGAGCCATAAGGGGTTGTACCGAACATCTTGTTTGTCAACAATGCCTAAGTGGGGTATTGTATCAAATGCCTTGACCAGGTCAAAGTAGGCAGTGTGAACCATTTTGCCCTCATCCATTGCTTTGGAGACTTTCTCAAAGAAGTCCTCCAGGTTGAGTAGGCATGACCTGTCCTTGACAAAAGCAAATTGGATTGGGTCCAGTGTCTGGAGGTTTCCTATGTCATAACTGATCGTGTCCATGATAATTCTTTCCATGGCTTTGCATATGTGACTAGTGAGACTTATGGGTCTCTAGTTTCCATGGTCTTTAGATGTCCCAACTTTGTGCAGAGATGTGACTGTTGCTGTTCTCCATTCATGAGGCATGACGCCTGTTTGGAGTCTACAGTTAAATAGCAATTCCAGATGGCCAGAGAGGTCATGTTTCATGCTATTTACAAGACATCCTGGAATATTGTCTTGGTCCACTGATGCAGTGTTCTTGGCCTTAGAGAGAGCATTGAGGACCTGTTCCCTGGTAATGGCAAGGGAGTTATATTTGATGGTATTTCCTGAGGGATGGTTGAGGGGGAGAGAGGGGTAAAGCTGATGCTGAATTTGTTGTCCAGTAAGTTTGCTGCATCTTCTGGCCCAGTATAGGCATCTCCATTAACAATGAGCTCTGCACATACTTGTGTATTGCCTTTGAGATTACAAACATAGCTAAAGAGTGCCTTACCTTAAATTTGGCTTTGGTGGACTTTATTTATCCTCTGAATTGTTTATTTAATTTGATGAGAGTGCTTTTATCCTGCTGGGTGCTGCAACTCCTAATCTTTGCCACGATTTTCTTCCTTTTGTTATACAACCTATTGATGTTATGATTCCACAAGAGTGGCTTGTTTTTTGACTTAGTTCTGTACTTCTTCCTGGTGGATACAGCTGCCTTTATGCAGCTATTAACATGCTTGTATAGGATTTCGGTGAACAGTTCCGTGTAGGTAGCAGTGTTCTCCGGGTTTATGGGAGCTTGAATAACAGCAGGAAGTTAGCCTTAGCATAGTTGCTGAATATTCCAGGGTTAGCTAGAGTTCCAGGTTTTACTTTTACTTCAAAGGAGACCATTTTGTGGTCTAATCTTACCAAAGAAGACATTACACTGGGGGGGTATGCAGCACTCTCCCATATTAGTGAGGAAAAGATCCAGTATGGTTGCGCCCCTGGTTGATGTATTGACAATCTGGTCCAGGGAGTTTGTGTTTACAAAATCCGGGAATCTCTGTGCCTGTATGTTTGGTGTTGTATATGATTCCCAGTTAATAATGGGGTAATTAAAGTCACCCATACCCCTGGCATGCATAGTTGTATGCAGAACCACAATAGGTCATTGTAGTATCTCTGCAGCCTGCCACAACCCAAAGTTGAAAAACAAAGAAAAAAAGAGTGTACTCAAACTTGCCCATAAGGGCAGCCAGCCTATTACTTCCCTATGAACCTGTCAGTCTGATGGAGTCCCATTCACACATAGGTTCATAGGTTCATAGATAGGTACTAGGCTATCATCCGTAGGGCCTATACAAGCCCAGACAAAAAGGTACCCTGGCTTTTGCCACCCAAGAAAATTATTTTCCTGTGCCACTGTTGAGCAGAGCCACAGAAGTGATCCCCGGGGTGAATTTCCTATTTCCCATCCAATCATCAAGATTTTTCTTGAAGAGTGCTAGTGAGGAGCTTTGTTTGTTATAGATAGTTAGTTTATTCCAGAGTATGAGAAGTCTCTGGGACAGGAATTATCCCTCTAGCACATTCTGTTTATTGTGGTAACAAGGTTTAGGTCCCTAGAGCGTGTAGCTCGGTGGGATTGGGATTTCTTTAATTGGAGCATGTCCAACAGCTCTGGGTTTGACATAGCTTTGTATGTTAGCCAGAGATCACCTATGAGTAGGCGATATGCGATGGAGTAATGCTGGAGTTTTTTGAGACGGTCTGCATAGGGCATCTGTTCGAGGCTAGTAATCCTCTTTGTGAGGTATTTCTGTGGCCTTTCCAGTTGTTGTAGATGTCTTGTGAGGTACATACCAAAAGGGATGTTGTACTCTATAATGGGTCTAATGAGTGATGAGTAGAGGGTAACAATGACCTCTTTTTTTCTGGATGAGAAACCATTTGTAATGAGGTGTGCCACGTAGAAGGATTTCCTGACTATTGTGGCGATGTGATTATCAAAGGAGAGATTACTGTCCACCTGTGTCCCAAGGTCTCTTATCACACTTTCAGTGTTAAGTATACTACCGCCTATGTTGTAGTTCATGGGTACAGAGTTGTTACCAAAGGGGATGACAATGCACTTTTTGGCATTGAGCTTGAGGCCATGGCTTTGATACCAGGTATCTGTCTCAGTGAAGCTCTTTTGTAGGATGTCCACATCATTAGGAGTTTCAATTATGGCTCCTAGTTTGCCATCATCTGCGAACTTTGTTAGCCAAAGACCTTCTGTGTTAGCCTGTACTTAAGAGAAGTAGATACCAAACAGGAGAGGACCCAGGACTGAACCCTGTGGTACTCCACTTGTCACTGGTCTGAAGTCGGATTTGGAGTCTGCTACTTTCACAGTGTGGGTTCTGTCAGTGAGCCAGTTGGCAAACCATCTTGTGACATAGGGATTTATACCTAGTTTAGTGAGTTTATCTATAATTCCAGAGTGGGGGATGTTGTTGAAAGCCTTGGCAAGATCTAGATAGGCTGTGTGAACCACCTTACCCTCGTCTATGGCTTTGGTGACTGCTTCAAAGAAGTCTATCAGGTTTAGGAGACATGATCTGCCTTTTACAAACCCGAACTGGGTGGGGTCCAGAGTTTGGAGATTACCAATGTCTTTGTTTATAAGCATCATGATGATATGTTCCATGGCCTTGCAGACCGGGCTCGTCAGGCTAATGGGGCGGTAGTTCCTGGGGTCTGTGGTGGCTCCCCCCTTGTGGAGTGGGATAGACATCGCTGTGCACCATTCAGCGGGCACAAAGCCTGAGGTGAGGCTATGATTGAACATGGTACTTGGGTGGGGTGCCAGTTCATTCTGTAGTTCATGCAGAACGCAGCCTGGGATGTTTGTCTGGTCCCATGGATGCTGTGTTCTTGGCTTTGGAGAGTGTGGTTTTTTACCTGTGCAGCCATGATTACAGGAACTTTGAATTCTTCCGGTATAGAGATGGGCCCTTTAGGGAGTGAGAGGTGGGTTAAGTTAGCACTGAACCTATCTGCCAGGATGTTGGCAATATCAGTTGGGTCTGTATATTTAGTGCCATTGTGCTGTAACTCAGAGCAGATCTGAGTGTTGCCATTGAGATTCTTGACATGGATATAGAATGCTTTGTGGTTGTCTTTAGAATCAGTGGCGATTTTGTTTTCATAACTAGCTTTGGAGGATTTTATCAGGGATCGCAGCTTCTTATTGAGGCTGACCAGAGAGCTCCTCCACTCATGGGATTTTACTCTCTTTTGCAACAGTTTCTTCCTTCTGTTGTATAGTTTGTTTATGGCAGGGGACCACCAGATTGGCTTCCTTTTTTTGGAGGATAGCATCTTGGTTCTGTATGGGATCCACATAACATGCAAAATCCACCATCGAGTGGGGGCAGCAGAGGTTGCCGAGTTTCTGTAGTGTTTCTTTACCAACACTATATCACTCTACTATTTTAATATCATGCAGTCCATGATATGTTAAATGGGGTCTGAACACCCTTCCTCTCCTTGGCTGAGGTCTAGCAGCAACATCAACAGTATAGAAATTTGAGCCTGTTACACAAACACATGCAAGAGAACAGCAGTGGCCCCTAACATTGCTTTTTCTAAGTGTGATGGTGGCAGTATTCCAGTAGGTTTTGGAGTTCATGGCAAAGAGCTACACCAAGTCTACACAATTACTCTACCATCATGGATTGGTTAATTAGCATTTAATTCAAGTAGTTATGCTTTCATTAGCATACTCTGTCGTTTACCTTTATTTGGTAGCTCTACACATCATGTAGAACCATTTAATGAATACAAAACAGCATGCTATCATGTGCGCTTCATGCCATGACGCGCACACAATACCAGCTTGGAGATCAGCCATTCATGACTCTGGCCTAATACCTTACTTTGAGATGACTGGCAAAGTGAGTAAATGTGTCTTCACTAACACTCTGAAAAGGTGAGAACCTAGTGGTAGTAGAGTTGCTTATTGTTGATTGGAAGCCATTTAGCTTTTGATAAGAGATGACACTGGTGTTCATACCTTGAAGACAGAGTTTTGAATCTGTAGATTTTGCTTACCATGGCCTTTTGGGAAGATGCTGCAATAAGAGGGAAGACTTACTCAAGCTAGGCCATAAGTACTCTTTTACTTATCACATTTCTGCCTTCTGGGGTAAGAAATGGAATATTTTCTTGGCCCAAAAGAGAATTTTGTTAATTTTGTTTTTAGTCATAGCAATGTAGTTTTGGAAGTTTGGACTTTGGTCCAGATAGAGTCCAATGTAATGGAATGGTTATACTGTTTCAATGAGAATATTAGGATTGATGTGGATTTACCAAGTATGGGGAGTTTTTGGATAGTTTTTGATATGTTCCAAATATAATGGATTTTTTAAGTTCAGAATTAGTTGATATCAAGAGTTCCAGGTGTTAATAATCTCCTTCTACTAGCTTGTTAAAGGCCAGTTAATGGTGCAAAAGATAGCGCACTTACCTTTGGTGCGGAAGGCTGTGGGTTCTATTTCCACACCAGATAGATGAATTTCTGACTCTGCAGTGTGGGGCCAGGAGGGTTGCTGCATTCCTGAGTGTGCTGTCCTTTGGATGAGATCTTAACCCAAAGCCCCATCTGCTTGAGTTGGTTATAGCTCAGGTCGATGTAAAAGATCACATGGCATCTATCAAAAAGAATAGGGGAAGTTCCCTGATATCCTAGCCAAATTTCTCCTAATAGTACAAATGTCATCCTGAGTCTCCCCAGAAAAGAGGTGACTAACCTGGTGAACAAAGGATAAATAAAAATATGAGGGGAGGTATGATCAGTAAATAACTGTCATTTGCGTAGGGAAGTATTGATAAAGAGGGGAGATCAGAACAGATTTTATTGCTAAACATAGAGAAAATAGTGTGGGGGTTAGAACCGATCCTTGAGATACTCCTTTAGTGATGGATGTGGAGTTGGACAGGGAAGAACCTATCTTGACCTGCAGTAATCTTCCAGTTAGGAAGTGTTTGAACAAACCTGTGGCTTTTTCAATTATGTCTTTACTTAAGCGGGTCTATGAGAGTAGATTAAGATTTACTAAATAAAATGCATTAGTTTGGTCAATAAAGATGGTTCCTCAGTTTACCTTCATCAATTTGTAGGTTTATTCCATCTGTTAGGGTCCAGTTTGCTGTCATTATGCTTCTATCTGCCCAAAATTCATGCTACTGTGAGGAGAGAAGTATGTACTGGTCAGTGTAAGTAGACAGTTGATTACAGATTAATATTTCAAACATCTTACCCAGTGACCGAATTCATATTGGTCTAAAGTCCAAGGCTGCTGCTGGCTTTATAATTTTGATAAATGGTTTGAGTAAACCAGTTTTCTATATTGTGGGCATAATGCTTTAGGAGTTGGCGATGTTAAAAATATAGTAGAGTGGTGTTAATAGATGCTCTTTGCATAAACTAATAAAGCATTGATGAAAGCTTAATTCTGTGGTGTTGAGGAATGAACCATGACTGCATCCCAGGAGGTGGAATTTAGTTAGAAGCCTGGGCACTGGAGGAGCCAGGTAGGTAGGGGATGCAATGAAGAGTCATGACCCGCTCACCAATCCCAGGGACTGGGTGGGGCTTGCATGCATTCAGAGGCATAATGTGAGGTGCAATTTCCATGGTGGAAATCAGAGAAACCATTATTCATGTCACATGGGGAGAGGCAAGACTACTTGGAAGGAATACCTTTTGTGGAAGTGAAGGGATGTGTTCTGCAAACAACGCTCTGCACATCCCTCCCCAGTATCTCACTGGGTGCACTCAGTTAGGGTGGGAAGAAAATAAGAAAAAAATCCCCCAAGTCTCCCCTGATGGATGTCTAAGTTATGTCCCCTCCAGTTGACCCTTACCCCTAATTATGAAGACTGTGTCGGCCAATTATCAATGGATTGGGCTGATCATTGATATGTAGCAAGGCTAGGAGTGGCAAAAAAGAGAAACCATGCATGAAGGTGATCAGCAACTGTGGAAGCGTTGGGGGGGGGACTTTTCGTAATTCTAGTAAATGTTTGATTTCCTTCTTATTTATATGGTGAAATTAAAAGTGTGAATTAAACGAGCAGGTGAAGGGGAATTAACTTCAGTGGTGTTTTAGTCATGTTAAGTTGATGAGGGACAAGGGGTGAGAGACTGACATTAGTTGGTGAATTCTAGCAGTAAGTCTTCACAAGGAAGGTGTCTCTGTTTTCTAGGTACAAGAACTGGTGTGGCAGTGTTAGAGTTAGTGTGTCAACCTTTAACTATATTTACCTGTTTGCAAAACTGTTTTAGACTGGATAGTGTGGATGTTTGTTGAGCTCTAATGGTGAGGGTTTTGTTTCATCAGCTTTTCGTGCAATGTTATGGAGCTGTACGTACAGAGCTTGAGCTATAGATAAGTATGAACACTTCCAAAGGTCTATACCTCATCTGGTAGTTTGAGGAATGCTTTAATCTCAGGAGTGAGCTAGTTGTTTTTATGTTCCAGAAATCTAATGATTAAGAGAAAATAAGCCTTCTGAAGCTGTTGAAATAATGAAGTAATGAAGTTAAAATTTTTGTTGCTTTTTTATGATCTGAACTTTGAAGGATTTGACAACAGTTAAAGGTATATAGAAAGTTATTTAAATGTTGCCTATTTTTTGTGTTTGTTTTAAGCAAATAATTACTTTAATGTGAACTAGATTAAAAGTAGAGGATTTGACAGGAAAGATAATGGGACAGTGGTAATTAAGAGAGGGAAGGAAAGATGTTAATATTGCTAATTGAGCTGGGAATGTTGATGCTGAAGAGGTTTAATAGTATGTGTTGTCTTGAACTATAGCTGGGACTCTTATGCCATTTGATGAGGTGCATTAGCCCTGTACCTAATAGGAGTTCATTAGTATCCAAGTAGACAGAGTTGAGAATGTTCAGGTTAAAGTCACCTGGGATTATAGAGTGTTTGTTTGGGTGTATGAGAATAAGAATTAGTTTAAAATAAGGATTGTCATTTGACCATGTTAGAAGGTGGACAGAGGCAAGCTGTAGTGAGATAAAGTTTTTTCATCATTTTCTAAGGAAATATATATTATTACAGTTGTGCCCATGGTCAGTCTCAATTTTAAGGTAGCAATGGATGGTTACTGGAGATTAGGCTTAAAATATGTTGTATTTTCCCCAGTTATGTCCCTAGTTCCAGGGTTGTTAATGTAGTTATATTCTGAGAAGTTATAGTGAAGGGGAAGTTGTTTCTTTCACTCAGTGTTTGATTATAGCTGGTATGTCAGGTCTATCTCAGAAGAGGAAGTGCTGAGTTGTTCTAATTTGTCATTTATGTTCCACACATTGAATTGGGCAGATCTTTAAAGGTGATAAGGTATACTAAGGATTAACTACAGGAGTTGTGGGTATCCTGGGTTTGTTCAATATTGCCTGAAGTAAGAGGAGACGAATGATTAGGAACAGATGGTGCAACTCTTTTGGTTTAGTGTGGTAGCGTGGCTTAGGGATGGATCTCGGTTTGTCACAAAAATAATGTTTACTAGAAAGTGAGACAGATGTTACAGGGAAGGGAAAGATGGTTGGAATAATGCTGAGTAATATGCAATTTGTAACTAGCAATGGGTGGTTGGGAGACAGCTCAGATCAACTTCCTAAGGAGGGCTTCATTGGAATTATGCAAAATATTTTAGTGAGTGGTAGTGATTACTGTGATGATGGTGACATAATATAAGTAGGAAAAGGAAGAGAGGAAGAGGACGAGGTATTTTTAAATAACATTTGAAAAGGTATGGAGAGAATAATGCAGAGGTGAACAGAAGTGAATGTGGAGACTTGGGGTGATATGGGCAGTAGTATTTACACAAGTCATGTATCTGTTAAGTCTTTTGCACGTTTATCTAAAGCAATAATATTTCAAGTGGGAAATGTTATTGTTTTAGATGGATGAGCATAAAGAAAGTCAGGAAATGTCACAGTAACTGATTTATGACAGTTGCATTGTGTTATTTAAGGTCCAATTAAATGGGTATCATGCACACCATGGAGATATTAGGAGAGTTATGCAGCCCTGTTAGGTAATAATAATAATAAGAGTAAAAGTTATAGGAGTACCAGCATGCTTTTAGACTACACATATAGTATTAGATGTGTCTCATGCACACACTATGGCTATCAGAGATGGATGGAGTTGTATGAAGATCTCTGTGGTACTAATGACATGAAATATCAGTTATTGGAGTGGTCGTACACTTTTGGAGGTGCAGTGGCTGTGTTATGAAATGGGTATTACATACATTATATGTTTTCTGCTTCCTTACATTAAAGAATAGTCACTATGGCATCAGGCTGTGTAATGCCTTTTTGTACAAGCTGTATATCAGTCGCTGGCACATTTACTAAGTTTTTATTTTATGGATACTTTCTTTTTTCATGTTGCTGAAAGGTATGGTAACCACAGTTCTTTTGAGCTCTTTCTCTTTTATATGCTGACACTTTCAAATCTATAGGTCTTCCTGAGAGCAATATATATCAGACACAGGTGGTAAGTCTGTCGACTAAGACTGCAAGACTGGACTATATTTAAATATGCATGTGGCATTCTGGACAAACCCACTTTGACTCAGGTTTGTCCTTGCAGATTTTGGTTCTGTAACAGTTTTTCTTTCAATGACTACATCAGGAACACTAGTCTGGTCTTCAGTACAGCTCTATTCAGTCGCTTCTGTGGCTTTCAGACTCTGAATGCATTTTCTGTTCTCCATATTTGTCATTTCAATCTCTTAGACTCAGAAGGTTGGTGAATGTCTTTTTTCTTTTTGTGGGAATTATTTTCCTTTTGTTACAGCAGTATAATCTTCTTGTATCAGCTTATCATAGGAAGGGCTAGCCACCCAGTTGTATAAACCTTGGCTCTAGATGGCTGTCACTATTGAATTGACACCCCAACCCCATATGGAAAAATGGAAAAAGGGGTTGAGGATGAATAGATGGGTTTACTTTTGATTTTACTATCTGCCTCCTGTTCATCCATTTTGCAACACAACTTTCTAATTTCATCCTGAAATACATTAACAAGGCTTTCATTGTTTCTGTATTTTTATTCCACATACTTGTGCAGTTAGCCACTCAAATTCCATCCATACAGCCCCTCCCCCCCCATTTTTTGCATATGGGGTTAGGGTATCACTACCTTAGTGACAAGTCATCTATAGCCATGGTTTACACTGCCTGATGGCTAGCCCTGCCATGGTAGTTCTACCATACCATACACTCCCATGCAAACTTGCTCATTCCTATGGCCAATTTAGAGTATACAATCCACCTACTGCATGTCTTTGAAATATGTGACAAAACAGCAGCACCCAGAGGAAACCCACGCAAAAACAGGGAGGACATGCAGACTCCAAACAGAGGGCACCTTAGCCGAGACTCGAACCAGGGAACCTCTTGCTATGAGATGACACTATCCTCTGTGCCACTGTGCCACATAGTATGTTATAAGGAAATATGTTGTATTGGTTTTGCTCAAAAACGTAACCATTACCACTCATTTTGTAAACCCATGTTGATATATCTCTGCATATCTTATCATCTTATTTTAACTTCACTGATAAAAATTATACATATATGGGTGTACTAAAAATGTTTAAACAATCAAATGTGCACATCACTAATGTTGACACAAAATAATTAAAAGTAAAACACAGACACACAGCTGCATATTCTCCATGAGATAACCTTTAAGTACACAACTAAAAACCAACATTTTTTTTCAAAGGGGCAAGCCTCACTACACTCCTCACAACCACTCACACCACGAGGGAAATGGCACATTCCCCAGCCCCAATGATGTAGCAGAGTCACATAACTGTCAATCAGCTGTTTTGTCAACCACATTATGTAGTCAAAACAGCTGTCAGCTGCATTTACCTCTCATTTTTCAGTACACACAATTTTTTTCTCACAGAGCACAGCAATGAACTCCCTTTTCACCATCATAATGTTCAACCATATATACCAACTTTTAGGTTCACCAAATGTCACCAGTGTTTTGGAAAAGCAATTTTGCCCTACAGACGTGCACGCACGCACACACACACACACACGCATACACACACACACACACACACACACACACACACACACACACACACACACACACACACACACACACACACACACGCATTTTATGAGTGTCCAGTAGACTGCCAAAAGAATTTTCTTTCTTATCAAGTCCGTTAACTGTCATAAAGATTCCGTTATTTTACTGAAGCAAGTCTCTGAATGGGCACTTGACAAACTTTTTTGTATATATATATTTTATATATATATATATATATATATATATATATATATATATATATATATATATATATATATATATATATATATATATATGAAAAACAGTGTTTGTTCTTATCAGTTTTTGTTAATGGCTATTTCACTCATATATATGCTTCTTATACACATTGGTGCACATTTCTTACAGCTAGCTATTCGCTAATACAAAACAGGTTCATTCGGTACTCAGTACTCTATAAAATTCCAACATTTGTAAGTGCTTTTCACATACTATACATTTCTTTCTTTTCTTTTTACTTCCCAATGAGCCTGGCTTACATACACAGCGTAACTGAATGCAGTTTGTACCAAAGTAGTGAACTTACGCAGTTCACAGTTCTTTTCAGGAAGCAATAACGGACAGCAATTACAACTTGCTTTACATAAAGGGTGATATGGAAATAGAAATGATTCTTGGTTCATGTAAGCATCATTTCTTCATTGTTCCAATACATCATATTTTGAATTACTTTCAGCAGCTTGTCAAGTCTTCACTGTGCACACTACAAAATTACCCGATTTCCACTCTAAAAATTGTTTACCATTTTTTTCTTTTCACTGCAAAGGTTCCCATTTGCAGATGCTGTCTTTCTACCACACAGTTCATTAAATGCAGTAAAATGCCCTCAGTAGACTTTTTCTGTTAGTCACAGTTTAACAGAATCAATTAGAAATGCTACTGGGTTTATATATTTCTATCAATACTCTTGAACTGCTTCAGAAACACTATTTCATTAAGTCTCTAACTTGTGAACCATTAGCATTGTGCAAATTGTTCAGGTTGTAGCTGATGCACATGCTTCAGAATTGCCTGACTTATAGTGCAACCGTTTTCTTCAAAATATTTTCTGCTATTGCATCTGAACACTGTTTTGTAGTGCCACAACATTCTTTTCACAGCTTTACATCAGTTAACGTTTCACTTTTTGACACTGGAGAATTTCTGGCAGTACCCCCAAGTCATAAGTCATTTGAAACCACAGTGCTTCACAATTCATTGTTTGCTTTTCAATTTAAAATTGCAGTAACACTTCTTTTTGCAATTTCATAATCCAACATAACTTTGCAGTACTCACTACTTGCAGATTCCCAGAAACACCACATATGTGGCATATCCAAGCAGTGAACAGAACAGAGACTTTCAGGATGCTGGCAGTCAACATGGGACACAACCAGAGGATATGTGCACGTCAGCAGAACTTTGCATAGATTGACATATGAAACCAGATTGCGAGGGAGCTCCTAGGATACACTGGTATCTTCAGGACTGCTGTGCTGGTCCACTACTGATACTACTACCTTTATCAGAGGGACCAGGAGCAGCTGCACCACAGGATCACTAAGGTTTGTCCACAGTCCCTGAATGCCTACGGTAAGTGCCATAGCCCACATCCTAACACCTATTACATACTTTTATCATTTACTGAACAGAAATTATACTATACTGACTTTTCATTCCTATGTATTCAATGTATATATGTGTTACTGTCAGTAAATTAGTTGTAAAGAAAGATACAATAGAGTGATAAAACATTAATGGCCCTCTGACTGTGCATCCTGAAGTTATCTGCAAATAAACAGAGCCAGAAATGCAGGTGTGCAGGAGTGTATAGTAACAGTATTTCTCATTTATAACTGTGTGTGTTGAGACATATTATTAAAGGTGATTTTATAGAGACCCAGGTACATCCTGAAAAAAGCTGTGTTGACATAACTCAAATGATTAAGCAAAGAAGCAGTATATAGTGAAGCTGAGTATCAGTGGGATCCAACCCCCCCCAAGCATTGTTAATCAGATTACTTATACACTAAATTATTTTTATTAACTTTGCATGATTATGTTGCATGGTTCAGTGCTGATGTATGAAAATGTGTACATGTGTTTTGCTGTCGAAGTGCCTTAATACCTACAGCACATAGGCTGCGGATGACTATGCATTTCTTCATTATCAGCAACACTTTATGGTTCCATAAAATGTAGTTTATTAACAAAGACCTCGTTGTAATTCCCTTGTAATACTTATGGAAAAACAAAATATGTAAGTCCAGTCTTAAATGTTTGGTAATAGCTGTTCACATGCTTTGTTTTCTGGCAGAGTTAGAAATATGTGTGTATTGCAGGTAAACATGCATTAAATTTGACTGAGTTATGGAATTATGCTTGTTTCACAGCAAATGTGCATTTTCAGTCCCTGGACTGTGACATAGCTGAAGTGTTAGCACTCTGGGTACTGTCAGTAATTGTAGTCCTGTCTGCTGTGGGTTCTGTTCCTACAACAGTATAATTTCTGTAATGCCGGATTGACTTCTGTTAGACATTTAAGCATGTTTTATTGAGCAGAACTTCTGTGAGGTAATTTTAGTGTCACAATATATGATCCATTTAGGTTGCAGATTACGACACATTTCTCATTATCCGTGACACTTCAAGATTGTGTCATACAATGTAGTTTATTAACAAGGATCTTGTTGTGATTCTCTTGTAATACTTATGGAAAAAATATGTAAGCTCAATCTGAAATGTTCAATAATAACTGTTTAATAGTATTATTTTGTGGCTGAGTTAGAAATATGTGAGCATTGCAGGTAAATATGCATTAAAAATGAGTGAGTTATGAAACTGCACTTGCTTACAGGAAATGTGCATTTTCAATCCATAGACTGTAGTATAGCAAAAGAGTTAGTTACTGTCAGTAACTACAGTCCTGTTTGTTTTGATTTCATAGGTTCATAGGTGTGTACTAGGATAATGGCCCTGGAGCTATTACAAGCCTAGCCCATAGAAGTGCCCTGGCACTTGTCGGTCCTTTTTCCACAGCAATCCTTTTATTTCTGTAATGCCCAGCTTGGAGCACGTTATGTTAAACAGAACATCTGTAAGGTCAACTCTGTGATGTATAGTACATGATCCTTTTATACCATGGATATCAACATATTTTGTCTATGTCTACAATGCCTTGAATAATAATGACTGTGTAATGTTTAATTAAAGCACCATCCGTAACACAGCACAAGTCAGCAGATACCATTTACCTTTATTTCTAAATGCCATATATATTCCATATGTATTTATGCTGTATCTTGAAAGGGTAATGTGTAAAGCTGTTACCCATACATTCTACTCACAGTGTAATGTAAGGATTCTATGATGTTATCTGTTGCCCATAGTGCAACATTAAAATTAAATTTTGTATAAATAGCCCAACAATATTTTTGAATTTGTACATGTGGTGATTTGGATAAAAACACATATCCAGCTTGGGATGCCTTAACATGTATCAGAAGATGCAGGTATTACTGTTGTACCATTTTGTGTTACTGTCTTATTGACACCTCAACGTATATGTGGGTGTTAATCATTGTAGTGTGAGTCTGTCTATGGGACAGTTGTTATTTTCCTTCAGTCTTACTCTTAATCTATATGGAGTGGCTTTGCATATAAGTAGTTACGTTTGTTACAGTAGAAGTTTGTTATCTGGACATGCTGCATGTTGTTCTTGACAGGCATGCACGTTTTATAACAGAGGTCATCCTGCTGTCCTACTCAGTTTCTTTAAATTGATGTCACTGTGTAAGATGGTTTACAGGTTATGATAGATGTATTCAGATATTTCTCTGATTTAACATAGATTATTGTTATTTATGTGTTATGATGGTGTCAGTACTGCACACACCCTTATATCAGGCATGTGATGGGTACAGCTTGATAACTTTTTTTCTGAATGTGATAATCATCGTAATGGGACAATAATGTTAGTTTTATAACTTCAAGACAATAGTCATGCATGGGAATCACTGATGTTCATTACACATCATATAGTTGAGGGTATAATGATGTGTGTGCATATAGTCATTAGATGGTACGGCTATCTTTATTCAAAGATGTTTGCATACCTTTCTAGATATTGTAACTGCATAGTGTTATGCACTAGTGATACCTCTGATTATTGTATTCCTTGGCTGTGAATTGCATGCAGAAATATTCAGGCATTGTTTTGTGTGTGTGTGTGTGTGTGTGTGTGTGTGTGTGTGTGTGTGTGTGTGTGTGTGTGTGTGTATGTGCTCCTTTACAGGACATTTTATATGCTCTTCTGACATGTCCACTGATGGTTCTTAGCTCTAGTCTGTTACACTTCCACTACACATATTATTTCTGCATACTTTCTTACATAAATTTAATATTAGCAGACACTACACTGTCATGTGATGCATGATGTGTGCTCTTCTGCAGTGAGATAATGACGTCATCTGACCCATTTATTCAATTATGTGACTGCATTATGTATGACATGTGCTTCTACAAATGTGTTGTCCATAACAATCTGACTAACATAACAGGTAAGTGCATAATGTCTTGGGGTTGGATATATTGCACTTTAAAAAAAAACAAGTAATCTCCATGGTATCCCCAAAGTCTCAAACAACCCACTAAATAAGTATAGTGGGTCCAAAAACAAAACAGTGTAAGATAAGTCGCTGTGTGGAAGATTTTCATTCCATATATCTCTAGTCAATCACTGTATATTAATCAGAGAAAAAGAAACGGCAAACAGCTCCAACAGCACAAACCAATAAACCGTAACCAGTGACACCAATGTAGCTGTTAAAAACTTTCTTTTATAGAGATGCAACACCTGGAGGGTTTTCAGCTGCAATTCCTGTATATTACTGTATATACAAACTGTATATTAATCAGATCAGACAATAGTAGTAGAAGTAGCGAACTTAAACTCATCTTAAGTAAAAAAAATAAAAAATATATAATTATATATATATATATATATATATATATATATATATATATATATATATACACTTTGCATGTAAAAAATCAATTGCAGAAATCATATTCTATTTTCATAACCTATTGTTAAATTAACAAATATGATTTTTACAATTGATTTTTTACATGCAAAGTGTATATGTATATATTTATATATATTTTTTGATTGCCAAATGGACTAAGGTCGATATATTTCCAGCCATGTAGTATATTGTCTTGGATAAAATCACAGACTTAATAATCTACTTAATAATCTGGTTAAATAAGAGGTACCACATCATTATAAATTTTACTTAAACTACATAAGGGTTATATTATTATAACAGCTACTGAGTAGGACAGGACCAGCTCGAATGTCACATTGATGGGGGAAGGGATGTGAATTTAACATGTTTACCAATAACACTTTGTTTTACAGCACAATAAACCACTTCCTTGCATGATAAAAAATATATAGATATTTAGAAAGCTTGTGAGGAAATTATTACTCTATTTTTGTTTTACTTCTTTTAGATCACTGCAAACTAGGAGCCATAATCAAAACTCTTAACGATGTGGACATCCTACAAAAGGGCTTCACTGAGACAGATGCCTGGTGTCAAAGCCATGGCTTCAAGCTCAATGCCAAAATGTGCATTGTCATACCCTTTGGTAAAAACTCTGTACCCATGAACTACAACATAGGCGGTAGTATACTTAACACCGAAAGTGTGATAAGAGACCTTGGGACACAGGTGGACATTAGTCTCTCCTTTGATAATCACATCGCCACAGTAGTCAGGAAATCCTTCTATGTGGCACACCTCATCACAAAAGGTTTCTCATCCAGAAAAAAAGAGGTCATTGTTCCCCTCTACTCATCACTCATTAGACCCATTATAGAGTAAAACGCCCCTTTGGGTATGTACCTCACAAGACATCTACAACAACTGGAAAGGCCACAGAAATACCTCACAAAGAGGATTACTGGCCTCAAACAGATGCCCTACGCAGACCATCTAAAAAAACTCCAGCTTTACTCCATCGCATATCGCCTACTCAGAGGTGATCTCTGCCTAACATACAAAGCTATGTCAAACCCACAGCTGTTGGACATGCTCCAATTAAAGAAATCCCAGTCCCTCCGAGCTACACGCTCTAGGGACCTAAACCTTGTCACCACACAAAACAGAACATGCCGGAGGGATAGATTCCTGTCCCAGAGACTTCCCATACTCTGGAATAAACTACCTATATATATCAAACAAAGCTCCTCATTAGCACTCTTCAAGAAAAATCTTGATGAATGGAAGGGAAATAGGAAATTCACCCTGGGGATCACTTCTGTGGCTCTGTTCGACAGTGAAACAGGAAAATAATTTTCTTGGGTGGCAAAAGCCAGGTTACCTTTTTGGTTGGGCTTGTATAAGCCCTAGGGCCGATAGCCTAGTACCTACCTATGAACCTATGAACTTGAATCGCTTGTCTGTGTACTTAATAAAGGATTTTCAATTGGAACCAGACTGCCTGCCTTGCTTGGATTACTTTCAAATACTTAATAATTCACTACAATATTTCAAATTATTATTTTTTTTTTTTTGTCTTAAGACAAGTTTAAGTTTGCTACTACTACTACTACTGTCTGATCTGATTAATATACAGTGATTAACTACAGATTTATGGACTGAAAATCTTCCATACAGAGAAGTGTGATATATTGCACTTTGTGACAAAAACGTTACAGCTGGATTAATGCTCACCATAGTGACACATCACATGAGTAATAAACACTATTGGACACAGTCTATGAATCTGTTATATTGTTATACATGTTATTATCTTTTACTGTTAATGTTTTTTATTACTATATTGATGATTTACTTATTGTCGTGCTGGGAACCATGCCAGTTCACCCATCCACCATAAATGACTATGCAGTCAACCTCTTTCAGCAGACACTGACTCCAAGGACCGAGGGGGGGGGCAGCAGGATGATGATGACAAAGGGCTGGGGTTAGCAAAGGCCATCATTCCAGCAGATTGACAGTAATGGCAACCTCTACCACACCAACCTGACAACTTGATGGACCAAATCTGCAATATGGACATAATGGGGGCATTCTTCCAAGACATAGGATCATAGGATTATAGGATCATCGGAGGTAACTAGACTAATGGCCCTGGGGCCCTTACAAGCCTAGGCAAGAGTTCATCCCCAAAAATGAAACCTCAGTTAGCACCAGTTGCCCCTGTCAATGAGAGACACAGGTGGAACCCCTGGGATAAATTTGTGGCTTCCCATCCACTTATCAAGGTTGCACTTGAAGAGGGTCAGCGAGGTACAGGCCATGCGTGATTCCTTCTATGAGAGTGTCAGAAAGATCATTCATGATATTTGAACCCCATCAAGGAAGGCCCTCTGGACTGCAAGCATTGTCTATTTGTTCTACTCATGTCATGTTGCCACTGTGGTGTATTACTAGTTGGTTATCTTTTTATTATTAAGTTCAAGTTTGTGCAAACATCCTATACTGCAATCATGCTTGTAATATTTACCTCATGATACACACTTCACAATTCAGATCATAGGGGGCTATATCATTTAGGTCCATTATGACATGTTCAAATATGTCGCTGCCATTATCACTATCATGTCATGTGAATGTCATGTGTTGTCATTTATGCTGACAGTGTTACAGACTGCTTGTAAATTATTCTTGCACTCTGTGTGTGGCCTTCCTCATCTGCATACAATGGCCCGTGAGATTATTTCTGATAGAGTATGACCTTGTATGTGGCAGATATGTCTGACGCAGTTTGCAGTCTACCAGTGTCATCCACTTGTCCTGTTGACAGTGCTCATGTGACTAGATGCAAGGTAATGATATGTGACATGTGTGGTAAAATCTACTTGCTAGGTTTTACAGCATTTTACATACATACCAGTGCAGTGCCCTTTTGCTGTGAATATGTCCACATGGCTGATATAGATGCATACGTTGCAAACATTGTTGTTGTAATCTTTGTATGTTGTATGTCTTTTGATATACATGCCATATCAGAGTATTTGCTACATTTGTGATGTTTGTGTCACATACTTCCATTGACACTCTATCCTCATGTCCATGGTACATTGTGTGCCTTGTATTGCCCAGTTATCTTATATTATCATCATTTATGCTTCAGTAATTTACGTCAGTGTGGTCTCTCGCCTTGCCATATGGTGATATTGGCAAGGATTGATGTTCAACATGTTGATTCTGTCATTGTATGACAGAATTATATTAATGGCACATGTAACACTTTACTGTATTGTTCAGCCCTGTTACTATTGCATGACACCACTGACTTGTACCTATAACTTCTCTTCTGACATGTCTACACCTTTGCTGTCTGTTACACATGTTTACATTCCTGAGCTGTTTTCCTTCTAAACTGCCAACACTGCTTTGTATGGCTGTACATTTATATGCCCTTAAAAGCAACAACACACAAATCAACCTTGTAATGTAATAATAAAAATTATCATTGCTCTCGCAAGTGTTGTGCCACAGTTGTGCATACACCACTGTCCTTTGATAAGTCATACACATTTACATGTAATATTGTTATCAATTTTTGTGAGTGTGCCATCTGTTGTCTTATGGGTATGTGATATCCAACCCTACTTTTGTTAAGTACTTATGCTAATTGCTGTTTGCATTGCACATTGCACATTAGTGTGTTGTTTGTTTTCTTTGAATATGAACATGTTAATAGTTGTCACAGATGCATGAAGCACACATATCAGACATCAGCCCTTTTGCTGAATGCACCTTGCAAGGAATTTCCAACTTGTGTTGGGAACACATGCATGTGCAATGTATTTATTTGGTTGTGCATGTGCTGTATTTTTGTGAAATTGCTATTTCAGGCATGCATTTCCCTAGGACTGTGGACATATTTTGTCCATTCCTTTTCCCCCTTATAGCTTTTTGGTATTTGTTACACAGCTACGTGGCATACGTATATATTGTTGTGCACCTTTGTGTACTGCATTATCAGTGGCCTGTAGGATTACTCTGTTTGTAGGAAGTTGTGCACCATGATATGATGTCATACACATGCAATGTATATCCACTTCCCACCTGTATTTATGTTTTACTTTGTATGTGCATTCCCCTGAAATACTTTCCATGCTTCCTGCATACATGTGAATACATAAACATATATTTCTTAATTTCTTGTATTCATATGTTATTTTGTAATATATCTGTACCACTATGTGGTTTCTACATGGCAAGTTGAATGTCATTATATCATTAGTGGGGATATGTGTGCTGAGCATTCTGCTCATTCAGTGTGTGTGACATCATGGCATGTCA
This sequence comes from Protopterus annectens, assembly GCF_019279795.1. Taxonomy (NCBI): domain Eukaryota; kingdom Metazoa; phylum Chordata; order Ceratodontiformes; family Protopteridae; genus Protopterus; species Protopterus annectens. Next base: position 1,817,502,703 of record NC_056739.1, read on the forward strand.
CATATCTACACTGCATTCCTGTACACCATTTGTGTTGTCTGTGGTATGTATTTTCTACTTTGATGTCAGGATCCCATGTCTTATCTTCTAATATATGGTGTGTATAGTTATTTGTATATTACATAGCCACAGATCTCTTTTGCTGCAGTACTGCTGCTTGGCTCTGTGCACAGTTGTTTAGCCTCTTGCATGTAGGGTTGGAGGGTCCAGTCTTACCTCATCTTTTCTGCTCTTACATTTCCTTTGCTGGATGTGCTCAGCCTTGCTGTTGCCTGGTTTACACGTGTACTGCCAACAGCCTAGTGGATGATGACATTTGATGTTGATTATGCACTACAATGCCAGAAATCACCAGTCTAGTTAATGCCCTGTGTCATACACCTACCATCAGTCATACTCCTTCTGGTACAACTGTCATACAGTTTGTAAAATTTGTTTATTTATTTTATTTAACATTTGTTGACCAGGTATGTCCGACTAGGACAGAGCCTATTTTCAATGGAGGCCCAAGGAGAAACACTCTTTGGAAAACCTCAGCACTTCTTTGTGCTTTGGTAGATAATGTATTATTGAGGTGTAACATGTCTGGCTCACATCACTACCCAGTTCATCATCTTTCCTTAACCCATGTTGTAAAGTCCATATGTGTGCTATCTTTGTACCTCAACTATTCTTTATGTATACTACCTGCCTTTGTCCATCCTATGTCATGTTATTTGTTATATGTTTGTACCCGGCCTTTCCCACCAAAAAAAAAATTACAATGCCCCTCTGACCTTCCTTTGCAATCATCCATCTTGTATGCCCCTTATCTTCACCCTCACCCCACATCTGCTTTGTTATCACCCTGTTTCCTTGGGTATATGCGTTACTTGTGTTCCCCACACTTCTCCCACACCCATTGTTAGGTATATATAGTATTTGCAACAGAATCTTCAAAATATTGAAGATATTTGTAGATTTACAGAATTACTGCTGATGCACATTTATATTGTCAGTATTTTCTGCATACTACTAACATATTCTGTTGATTTTGACTATGTCAAATCAAACACGTACATTGCTAATGTAAATATTTCACCTTATGGACATTTTTTCTTTGGGATGCAAGTTTGCACTAGATGACTGTAGTCGCACAGATATCACTGGTTATTTGTTGTAGCTGGATTATGCTAAGATATGCTCATCAGTCTAGGACATATTTGCATATCACAGGATTTCCCGTAAATCTTCTGTGGAACTCAGCACATTCCACCAAGTTCTGCAAATCTTTTGGAATCCAGCCCTATGAGTCTGAATGTTTCTTCTATATAAAGTATATTGTTAGAAAAAAACTGTATTGTTAATCAACTTGTTGACATTTATGAATTTATTATATATTTTGCAGTAGGACAAAAATTGTTCCAGAAGCCAAATGAATCACAAATGACATTTAATATTTTAAATATTTACAAAATGCATAACATTCAAAAATTAAAGAATTTGAAGTAGTCACTAAAATAACAAATCAGACAAAACAGCTAGCTTTAGTTGTCCTTCCTCAGGCATAATTAAAATAGCTCAGTCAAATAGCTTAGTCAGCTCTGCAATTATATATCAGGTCACATGACAACTTCTAGAAACTTTATACAAAAAGGTAATTTCCTGATCTTGAAAGATTCACTTTTGTCCAGTATATAAGTGAAAAAACGGTTTTTACAACATAGTACCAGCAAATTGGCAACACCTTCTACTAAGCCTAAATAAACCAAATAGCTACTATAAATTTAAATTAATTTAAAAAGATGATTTTTACATAACTGAAAAAACTATACATGTTCCTGCTTTAGGGACATAGGCCAGGTATCCTACTGATAGCATAGCATAAAACACCTATAAATATCACTAACAAACACAATACTATCTCACTGCAGAATTGATAAATAAGCAAATAAGCAAATATAAATGCCCGACTTTGGAATTATGTAAATAATTTTACCTTTCATTTCTTATCTCAAGTATAATTTATCTTATCTTATTCAATGATATTCAATATATTGTTATGAGGAACTAACACTGAAAGAGACTGCAGTTCTGTTTTTCCTAAGATTCCAATGTTATAACTCAATTCCAATGTCATTCTATATTTAGATGTAACTACCCCTGAGTACTCTACATAAAAATTTGATAGAATTATTTTTCTTGTGATTTGCAATACAAATAACTCTGTCATATTGTGCCTTGTTGCAACAGCCTTTTTGCCTGGTTTGTGGCTGAAAAGAATGCCAAAGCCACCCAAAATAAAATAAATAAATAGTAATATTAATAATAATAATAATAATAATAATAATAACAATAATAATAATAATGTAATTTAATTTATTTAATTTATTAAATGCATAATTATTAATTATTTTTATTTAATAAATATTTAAGTTATTATAAATAATAAATGCATGCATATAACGGATACAATGGAAGTGAGCAGAAGAAAATGTGTAAGGACAATTCTATAGGTAACTGTTTATCACCCATATTCACAAAGAAAAAAACTGAAAGACTACAATAATGTTTAGACATGTCATAACAAAGAAACAAAATGTTTAAGATGTATATTCCTACATCTGTAAATAAATCTCTTTCTTGTTTTCTTATACCAGGATGTTGTTGAATGGTGGTGTTCTTCATATGACCCACTCAAGATTATATCTGCTGACCACACATAGTACAATGGCATAAGGCAAGTGCAGGCCTCAAGCATGTTGCTTCTTAGAACCATGAGCAAGGATGTATTACTGCAGCTTCCATGCTTAAATATGAGAGTAAACCTTTGCCATATAGCATTTCTCTCCTAGAAAATGAATCTGGGAAGATTCAGCGCACACAGAGAACCTACTTCTGTAGATTTGGATTTATACAACAATATTTGAGTGTGTTATATTACATCGACAGCCTCTAGTAATCAGTCCTATTTTATTTCATAAGTGAAGGGCCAGCTAGACTGAGATAATTTTTCCCAATGGATGCTCAAGATACAAAATAAATAATGACTTTACAATTGTCACAAAATCTACATGTGAAGGCTAAAGAAATTTAAAACTCGTTCTATGATTTTATAACTACGTAATGGTACCTGTCTTTTATGTGAAATTTATAAACGAGTAAAAATTAAAAAAAAAATCAGAAATATGACAGTCATAACTTAATTAGTAGTATTTTCCAAGTGCATAATAATCAGTCTCAGTAACTGTCAGAGTATAGCCTTTAAGGCAGCCTTTCCAGGCTCCATGTTTGCTGTAACTCCAATACCCACTAATATCTATATGTATCTAACTATACATATGTATATATATATATATATATATATATATATATATATATATATATATATATATGTGTGTGTGTGTGTGTGTGTATATATATATATATATATATATATATATATATATATATATATATATATATATATATAAGGTCTACTTTGAAACATCTAAAACCCATAACATCGAATTTCATAACATTGAGACCAGAACATCTAAATCCAAAACATCTAAAACCCATAACATCGAATTTCATAACATCTAACACTACAAATCACAAGAAAATGACATCCCCTCCACATATAATAACACCAAATTACCAAACATACTTTTTACTACGTTTATGCAGGGGGGAAAGCCCCATTGCACCCCTCATGTGGGGGGCACTGCCCCCCACACCCCCCCGTAAATTAAATATACCAACTCCAAAATCGCACTACAGTGGAAAAAAGTTAATTTCCTAACCCCACTGTATCAAGCCCCCCTGCAGAAATGCAGTAAAAAGTGTGTTTGGTAGTTTGGTGTCATTATATGTCATTATATCTGGAAGGGATGTTATTTTCATGTGATTTGTACTGTTAGATGTTATGAAATTCATTGTTATGGGTTTTAGATGTTCTGGTCTCAATGTTATGGAAATAGATGCTATGGGTTTTAGATGTTTTGAAGGGGACCCATACATATATATATATATATATATATATATGTGTGTGTGAGTGTGTGTGTGTGTGTGTGTGTGTGTGTGTGTGTGTGTGTGTGTGTGTGTGTGTGTGTGTGTGTGTGTGTGTGTGTGTGTGTGTGTGTATGTATATATATATATATATATATATATATATATTTTTTTTTTTTAAAGTGATATAGACCTGGAAGATGGAAATAGTTAAGTATTCCCTTTCCATGGGTCATTTCACTGAGAAGCACCCTAGATTCCAAGAAAAATTCTCTGGGCTTCCTGGAAGACGCATGAAAACTTAGCATCAAACATTTTTGAAATGTTATCACAAGAACTAATTTCATTAAATAATTCAGTTGCAGAATATGGTGTTACAGAATGCTTACTATTCCATGGAACTATCACACTAGCATCCGCAAGATGATGAGACTTCCACTTTTACATTATGTGGCCCCACCTGATTAATTTCATATGATCATAGGATCATAGAAGGTCACTAGGCTAACAGCCCCAGTGCTCTTACAAGCCTAGCCAAGTTCAACACACGTTCCCAAGGGTGTCTGGTTCAAGCAGACACTAAAATCAGCACCTATTGCATCTGTCCAAGAGGAGCACAGGTGGAACCCCTGGGGTGAATTTTCAGTTACCCATCCAATCATCCAAATTATGCTTAAAGAGAGCCAACAATGGGCTTTGTTTAGCATGACTAGGAAGCTTGTTCCAAAGGTGGGGCAACCTCTGTGAGACAAATCTATCTCTCCAGAAAGTTCTGTTGATGTCATATACCAGGTTAAAGTCCTTTTACCGAGTGATCCGTGTTCCATTTTTCTTGTGAATGTGCAGCATTTCCATTAAAGCTGTGTTAGAGATTGCTCTATATGCAAGGCACAGGTCGCCTCTGAGCAGTCTGTGCAACACAGCGTAAAGTGACAATAATTTCAGTCTGTCTACATAAGACAGATCTTGAAGACCCTGAACTTTCTTTGTAAGGAACCTTTGTGGTCTCTCCAATTGCTGCAGGTGTCTGGAAAGCAAGATACCAAAGGGAGCTTTGTACTCTATTATTGGCCTGATGAGGGAAGAGTACAGGGTGGTTATAACCTCTTTTTTCTGGAGGCAATGTCCTTACTTATGAGAGGAGCAATATAAAATGCCCTTCTTACCATTTTAGAGACATGGTGATCAAAGTCAAAGATCTCTTACCACAGGCTGTGTGCTTAGGATATAGCTATTGATGTGGTAGCTTGCAAGAACATCACCCTTGCCAAAGGGGATGATAATGCATTTTTTTGCATTAAGTTTAAGACCATGACCTTGGCACCAGTCATTAGTCTGCTTAAGACCTTCTTGCAGGATGTTGACATTGCTAGGGGTTTCAATGGTCACTCCCAGTTTGCAGTCATCAGCAGCTTTGTCAGCCACAGTCCTTTAGTTTTAGCCTTTACTTCAAAAGAGTAGATTCCAAACAGTAGGAGTCCCAGAATAAATCCCTGTGGAACAGCCCTGGTTAAGGGTCTGCTGGAGGAGGTACAGTCCCCATATTAGTGAGGCACTTTGCAGCTCACCTGACAATCAATATATGGGTTGATACCCAGCTGGGTGAGTTTATCAATGATGCCTGAGTGGAGGATTGTGTCAAAAGACTTGGCTAAGTCTAGGTAGGCCATGTGTACAAATCTGCAGTCATCTCAGGCTTTGGTGACTATCTCGAAAAAGTCCACGAAGTTTAATGGGCATGATCTCCCCTTGACAAAGCCAAACTGGGTGGGGTTGGGCATTTGGAGATTTCCTATATCATTGTTAATAAGGTCCATGATGATTCGTTCCATGGCCTTGCAGATAAGGCTGATCACTGTAATGGGTCTGTAGTTCCCAGGGTCCATGGATGCACCCTCTTTGTGCAAAGGGATGATGGTAGCTGTTTTGCATTCCACTGGGATGAAGCCAGTGCTTAGGCTGTGATTGAAAAGTATGCCTTATGGTGATGCTAATTCCTGTTTTAACCCATGGAGAACACAGCCTGAGATGTTGTTACGTCCCATAGAGGCTGTGTTTTTGGCGTTGGATAGGGTGTTTCAGACTTGCTCCTTGGAGATACTAGGTGGGGGACAGGTGTTAGGGATGCTTTGGGGTATATGTGGCGGAGACAGGGGAGTGAAGTTTTCATTGAACCTTTCAGTCAGCAGGTTTGCTAAATCCACAGGTTCTGTATATGTAGTACCATTAACTATTAGTTCAGTGCAAATCTGGGCCTTACTTTTGAGGTTATGAATGTAACTAAAGAATGCCTTGTGATTATCCTTAGTTAGGTAAGCTAATTTGGATTCATAGTTAGCTTTGGAGGACTTCACTAGGAGTCTTATTTGCTTGTTTAAGTTGAAGAGGAAGTGTTTCCAGTTTTGAGACCATTCCTTCCTACTTTTATACATCAATTTCTTTCTCTTATTGTATAGCCTATTAATGCCAGCTGTCCATCAGGCAAGTTTGTTTCTCCTTGAAGATCTTGGTTTCGTTCTACCAGGTATGGCAGAGTCAATACAATTGTACAGGTGCTCAAGTACAGTGTACATGAGGCAATTGCTACATTACCTCAGGATGCCCATGTCTACCAGGCTGACTGGAGAAACTGTGGGAAATTGTCTGTCCATAATGCTAGGTGAGTTGATGTGGTCAGAAAACAGGGAGGGGGACAGGAAGGACCAGGTAAAGTACATGACGGGAGAAGTGGATAAAAAATATGAAGGGCTAGTGGATAGGATCTGTGTTGGTACCTCAGGAGCTTCGCTGAATGTATCACATGTCAGTAAGGGACAATCACAAGAACTCACCAATGGAGCACCAACAGAGTACTATGGGAAAATTTTCAGGCAGAAGTGTTTGCATCTATAACCGACAACAATGTCCACCACTACTTGGCAGTGCAAGATGCGCAAGCAAATGCAAATGCTATGCTTATATAACAAACAAGAGCAAACTGATTTAAATAAATTAACCAATACAAAAGCTCAAAATTGAGCTCTGTTCAAGCAACCTTCAATCAGATGAGTTCTAACTGCACACTCCTGCCACTAGGATGCAGGGGAACTTCTCCAACAAAAGATGCCCTGGTTTAGCACTCAAAATATACAAACATAACTAGATTTAGCAGGTCAGAATCTAGTCTATGCTACAAAAAACAAAGTACAACAATTTCAGAAAAAAAGTTCAAATAAGCACGTGCGACAAGCCTTCAACCAGCAACTCCCAGCTCAGAAAGGCAGAGGCTACCCTCTCCTCCCACAAGACTGTAGAACACAAACCTTCTTAATGTAAAATAGCTGGTCTGAAGTCCAAGCACTTAAACCAGAACTAAGACACTTTTTAGAATAATACACACACTAAGCTTTCAGCCAGCAATTCCCAACTTAGACAACTGGCCTGAAGCCCAAGTGTTTAAACCAAAACTAAGAGTCTTAGAATAACAGTTACAATGTAATCAGGCTCCTAACAAGCAGCAATAAATGCAGCAGAATAAATGCAATTAAATACTTATAAGAACAAGCAGCAAAAGGAAAATAAAGTTATAAAGCAGAAAGAAACACAAATACACTAAAAGCAGCTGAATAAAGTGCATTTTTTAAAGTTAAGTGGGAAGAGAGGAAACAGGTTAATAACCTAAGCAGGTGGGCCTTTCCAAATGATATTTCTGTACTCAGTAGAATGAGCTGATGAGATGGAACAGGGAGGAGTGTCAAAAATCTGATTAACAATAGGGGTAGGCAACTCAAAAGCCACCAGGTTTAAGAATACAACAACAGTCGGGTGAGTGGGTGGGAAAAATAAAATGCAGACAGAGATCAGCAATATTCAAGCAGATAACAGCAAGCAAGCAAAAAACGCAATCCAGCTAGAGATATTTCTAGCTAAATGAGAAAGGATATTTCTCAGCTCCTCCTACTAATTAGCTGATGTTATTCACTGTTTGCAAAGGAATTCCTTGCAAAATTTTCTAACTGACCCTAGCCAAGACCTCTTAAAATTCCATCAGAACAGAAAACTTAAAATAACACAAATGTAATACAAGAATAAGATACAAAATAGAAGCAACCAAACCTTAGATGAAAAACTTCAATTCAAAATAAAATGCAGACAGAGATGAATAATATTCAGGCACAGTACAGCAAGCAAGCCAAATAGGCTTTTGCAAGTTTTTCTTGCACATAGATAAATGATGCTGCCTTCAATATTGAAGCAATAGCCTGGGGCCAGTAAACATGGCAATACACAGAAATTTGGGAAAATCTAATAGAACACTCCATAAAATAACCAGTGGAAGGGCAAACACGGCACTGCTAGGAGTGACACAATGTAGCCTACCTTACACAATAGCACTAGCCCCATACCTGACACAGTTGATGAGTTTAGGTGAAATAAAGAGTTTTGCTTAATATTACAGAGCTTTAAAATGCAACACAAAAAATTAAAGGTTACACGGTACATTTATGCATTATCAAGCTGCCAGCATTTCAAGATGATATTATTATAGGAGCCATCTGGAGGTGTAAACATTGACTCTAGATGATTGCCCTTGTTTGAAGAGACACCCTAACCTCATGTGCAAAAACTGGAAAAAGGGACTGTGGATGGTTGGATGGATGGATGAAAGCATGCATACATGTATACAGATAATTATAGGTCTGTTTCCTTTTCATTGCCTGTTTTTTAAAAAAACTTTGAAGAGCTGCACATCATGTTGAAATAATAAAAGCAGAAAACCATTCATGTGAGAAAAATTATTTATGCTCACAGCTTAATATGCATCATAAGCATGGTACATAAATTATAGGGTTTCACTGCACTAAGGTTGAATTATGACAAGAGTTATGCTTTTCTGAATGAGGAATACCAAAAAGCATAATTCACAAACCATAAAACCAAATAAATAAACAATGTTTTGATAGGGAAACAAGCCCCTATGTATCCTTCAAGTGAGGTCTTGGTACACAACCTCTTTAAATTATATATACCAACTCCACAGTCATACTGCAGTGGGGAAAAGTGGAATAAAACATTGAACCCACGCAGCTGGTTAAAAATTCAAATAATTGAGGTTAAGTAAATTGTGATCTGAAATCCATGAGTAAAGGATACTTGGCAGAACAGGCAGTAATGAAGTACTGGAGAGTCAGACAGATATAAAAAAAACTCAGATCCATAATCAGTCAGTACAGTGCCCAGAACAAATCTTTACTTAGGTATGTACTCAGATATAATATAATTGAACCAAAGCAATCAAAACAAAGAATAGTACAATGTTGTGGTGCCCTAATATGGCTTACAATTTGGAATCTTAATCATGCTGCACATAACCATTAATCACAGTTACATATCAGTATTAGTACAGTTATTGAAATAACTGCTATAAATTCCCCCCATGTAGAGGTCTGCATACCTAACCACAATGCTGAAGTCTACAGCTATAGGTGCTACTAGCTATTGTATTTTAAAGGCAGCTCAAAACGCACTCCTTAACAGAAGCAAAATGAAGATCCAAAATTAAGATCAGAGAAAAAGAATTCTGTAGTAAACAATTCATAATATCCAAACATTCAGGAAATCAACAGAGACTGGCACACTGCATATACAGCAGTGTGCTCCTGAAACACTGTTGTAATCAAAGATGTGGGAATGAAGGTGGCATAATCACTGACAAAGTAGATCTCATTAAGTTGGATGTCTCCTGCCTACCAGTACTTCCAACTTCCAGAGCTATGGTAACCCAGTGCAGCGTAAGGAAGTACTTGTGGTACCACAAAATGATTCACATTTAAAAGTTTAACAGCACACAAAAGGTGAAAATGTATATTCTAACATTGGGTAAATGGATAATGAATTAAAAACTTACCATGTCTTGTGCATTAGAATCTTGTCCGCCACTCATAAATAAATGTTTAGGTGGCAAGTATTTGACTTATTTGTGATCATCTCACACAGCTGTGATCGCAAATGAATGAAAGTTTCTGAATGTAAACATTTGAAAGAAAAATAAAATCATACACACAAAAATATTTTTGCTATGGGGCAAGCCCCCTGCACACCTCTGCTGCTGCACCCCCACACTCACTATACATACGTACATACATAAATATATAAAACTCCACATAGGGAAAGGGGGAAATCCCCACTACACTGACAATTTGACATTTCAGGGAAATGTTGGCCAGTTGTACAATGGTAATCACAAAAATAAGTTTTGATCACTTGTATTTTTATATATACGCCTGGCTCCCAAATAAAGCAGCAGTTTCTATTTTCTTCCTAGTATAACCCACAATGCTGAAACTTTAGCAATCAAACTTTAAAAGGTAAATATACATGCACACTTACTTATTTTTTATGTTTGTTAAAATTTAGACCATAACATATGGTAACTTAACCTGCAGGCTGGTGGAAACTGATGATTACCTAAATGCATAGCCATAAAGTTTTAACTAATGGGGTGAGAGGTTGGCATAATGGTTAAGGTGTTTACCTTACAAACATAAAGTTCAGGGTTTGATTCTCACATGGGGTAATTGGCTAGGCTGAAAATGGCCCACAAGGGCAGTTAGCCTAGTACGAACCTATGAACAGAGATAAATAATTGTTTCATCATTGCGCAGTTTTTGTTAAAATTTATTTTTTTCTGAATGGAGCTGTACTTAGCTGTTCTGTTATGTTACTGATACTTAGTAGCCACTGTTTGAGAAAAATGTAATTAAATGTGTATTACTAAGCAATAATGGAAAATGAATTAGCAAATATGCATTACATCTCCAGTCTGTGAGTAATGTAATGGAGCTCTTTTTTATTCTTTTGTTGCCTTGGCAACTGGAGCATGTTCACTCTAAATTAAAAAGTTCACTCTGGGTGACATGCCAAGGATAAGGCAATTCATAGCTATGCGAGAGTTTAGTTTCCTTAGAAAGTTATCAACAAGAAAGCCCTGCATATTTTCCTTCAGTTTTATCAGACTCTTACATATATAACCATTTGCAGATCAACCTATTTCCAAGCAGGGGCAAGTCGATTGCTTGATTCATTAACTTTGCATTTATGAAAAGATTCCCTGGCTAGTCTCTGTATTTGTTATCTATCTTGATTTGCCCGGTACTGTAAGTTTCACAAGTCTTTTCCCACCAGTTAATATAATACAATGTGTCTAGTTCATAAGACCCTGACATAGCCATGTCATATTTTTTCATTAGCAATATTTCCAATTATCTATTGTCACAGACATATACCAACTAAAATAATTGTATATACTGACATGAAATACTAATGTACTAAGAGGTTCCTACCACACCTCTTATTTGTTTTGTTGTATGCTGACCTTTAGTTTATTTACAAATCAATGCATCTATGAAGTATTTCATTCACAAAATAAAATGGAGTTCTAAACTGAAACTACCTAGTCTGTTGTCCTGACCGATGTACATCTGGCACTGTACTTTCCTCCATTCGTTAACTACATGCACAGTTCCATCCTGATGTACTAGTGACACTGTCTTTAGTCTTATCCATAAAAGTCAAATAACACATATATGAATTCATGTAAACTGGCATTGCATGCAATCTGCTCATCTAGGCTGTAAAAGGAAAATAGACAGGTAAATGACAGCACCTGCTCCAACACACACACACACACAAACACACACACACACACACACACACACACACACACACACACACACACACACACACACACACACACACACACACACGCTACAGAATACTTTGACAGGTGCTTGGGAAGATTTTGTATTCCTCTTTCCTTCTGACTCACCTGTCAACTGTCTGCAACTTGCCCAACCTTTTAGATTCTTCTAATGCTGCACTCAGCAAGAAGGTAACAAACTGTTTTGTCTTTACAGAGGCCTAAAAGGTACCTACCATGCCTCTTATTAGTTTTGATGTGTTTTGACCTTCACTTTGTGCACCAATTAATGCATCTAAAGCACTCTACTCACTAAGTAAAAAGGGGTCCTAAACTGAAATTACCTAGTCTGTTGACCTGACTGAGGTACAGCTGACGCTGTGCATTGCTGTTTCATAAACCACATACAAAATTCTATCCTGAAGTAGAAATGGCACTTTCTGAGTTGAATAACTGTGCACCTTTAATATCCTGACTATAGCAGTCAGCACACTGCCATATGATTTTGTTGCAAGTGATCAGTCAAACCAGCTTGCATGTAGAGGTAAGGTGCACTTGTTGACATTTAAGTATCGAGTTTATTTTCTGAGTCAGACTGACAATCTTACTACCTTGAATGCACATCGCATATGATTAATGTCCCAAATCCACCACTGTTTAAATATGCTCATTTCTTACCCCGTCCTGCCTTCTACCATCAAATGCCAACTGGTGCAGTTACTACTTCCTTAACTAATCTAATCTTTTATCCCATTCTCAAAAGCTATTGGACTTTTCTGCACCAGACCAATACACTTGCTTTTTGCAAGCTACTCAGGTTACTGCCTAACATGAATACAAAAATGAACAACTACTTAAGTTTGGAAGCAATGCTGCATGTCATAATTTCTTCACTCTGATCACAGCTGCCCAGTTTTTTAAACTTCACATCCATTGCTCTAGCTGTATTCATGCAAACACTGAGATGTAATTTTTGATTGCATTGTTTTTAGAAAAGATCACATTTACCTGTCCTATGTGATTTAGGTAAACTACATTGCTGTTGTACATTACCAGGTAATTCTACGACTCTAATCTTTAGCTAGACCACTGAACCATTTATGTATGGATCATAGACTTCAGGGCATGCACCTGTTTATTGCAGTAAAGCTATGAGCTATACCATGTAGAGCCAAGAAGGACAGATGGATCATACAAGACATAGCCTAAATATGGGCCACTAGAGAAGGTACTGGCCATCCATTCCAGAATTTCTACCTCAACATAAGTATGAGTAAAAGCAACCCAAGTATGTTAAAGTGACACCTGAGGGTGTGAAGATGTCCAAAATACCAGTGAGAAGAGTAAAGGACAAGGACGAGTAGTGCTTGAGGTTATGATGTGGGTGGATTTAAGCCAAAAGGATGATTTGCTGAGGTTCTTAGAGACAAAAGAAAAGTTGGATTCTGCAAAGAATTACATACCACTGAAGCCTGAACTTAAGAACTATGAGCCAAGGTAAACTTGATATGGTTAAGGATGAGATGACAAAAATAAGAAAGGACAGTTTTGGAAATAGTGAAGCAAAAAGGATTTAAACAAGTCATTTTATATCAGACAATCATGAGATCTTCTGCTGTGGACAAGGATCTTGCTAAAGAAATATAGAAGCTCTCATTGTTAATAAAAAGGTGTCAACATCAGTGCTCAGTTATAACCCAAAAAAGGATACAATCATTTCAATCGGACTGCAAGTCAAGCCATTTAGTGTTAGAGGGGTACAAGTTTATGCTCCCAATAGATCTGCTAAAGAGTCATCTGAGTTTTATGGGGATCTGCAGCACCTTCTGGAAATAACACATAAAAGTCAAAGGTGATTAGAATGTTAAAGTTGGTGGTCAAAGTACAACTGGAATAGTGGGTAAGTTTAGTTTTGGAGTCTGAAATGAAGTAGAATATACACTAGTAGAATTCTATCAAGACAATTCACTGGTCACAGCAAACACTCTCTTTCAACAACCTAAGCAATTACTTTACACATGGATATCACCAGATGGTCAATATCAAAATGAGATGGACAACATATTTTGATGTCAGAAAGCAAAGACCTCTATGCAGTCAGCATAAACAAGGCCCAGAGCTAACTGTAGCTCAGACTATCAGTTTCTTATTGTAAAGTTTACAATTAAAGAAAACATGAAAAGACTCCAGGCTAACCAGATATGTACTTAGCAATATTCAAAATGAATATGCAGTGTTGGGGAAAATAGATTTAATGTATTAGATCTGCTGGATAAGAATACTTGAAGAATTATAGTTCTTGATATCATACAGGAGGTGGCAACAAACCATATTCCAAATAGAAAGAAGATTAAAAAGGCAAAATAGCTGTTGATGGGGGATTTAGAAGTGGTTAAGGAAAGAAGGAGAGCATAACACAATGGGGAAAGGGAAAATATGTCAAAATGCACGAATAGAGTCACATTATGCAATGATATATTGAATAACCTAATGCCAAACATCCTGGAGAGTGAAGTTAAATGTGGCCTAGGAAGCCTTGCTAATAACAGGGTTACAGAAACTGATGATATTCCAGATTAATTGTTTAAAATCCCACAAAATTATGCTGTTACAGTATTGCTTGGAATATGCTGGCAAATCTAGAAAACACAGCAGTGGCCATTGATTTGGAAAAGGTCAGTTTATATTCCAGTCCCCCAAAACTACAACAGCAAAGACTGGTCAAATTATCAAACAATGATACTTACTTTACATGCTAGAAAGGTAATGGCTAAGATCCAGCAAGCTATGTTCCAGTGTTTTTTGGTCTAATAACCGACAATATACAAGCTGGTTTTAGAAAGGGCACAGGTACAAGAGACCAAATTGTCAGTATCTGCTAGATAACAGAGAAAGCAAAGGGCTTTCAGAAAATATGCTTATCTCTAATTTATTGCTCTGCTAAAGCCTTTGTCTGTATGGACTATAAAAAACTGTGGCAAGCCCTTAGGGAATTTGGGATTCCAGATCACCTCATACTGGCCCACTGTAGAAACTGTATACAGAACAAACTGCAACAGAATGGAGTTGTGGCCAACAGCACAGACTCTACATGATGCCCTATAGGGGGAAGAGTTGTATAGACCAAATGCTTTGGTCATCTACTATGGTCCACAGTATCCTCAAGATATGAGAACAAGGATCACAGGCTGTGCACTGTGGCAGGACTTGCCATTTGGCAGTGTAAAATATGGCTCTAGGTGATTCAGTCATGTTGACTAATGTCACCAGATGGGCATGGGCATTTGCCAGTTATAAGTGGGTTCAGGATCCAATCTATACCAGGTACCCATACTAATGGTGTGGGAGGGGTTTATGTGCCTATAGGAGCAAGTGTGTGCCTGCCATAAAGCCCAGTAGCCATGGCTCAATAAGCTATTAGCTGGCTGGTGTGCACTTGCCCAGCTTGGGTTACCTGGGATAGCTCTGTTGAGCAAAAGCTGGACATAAATCCAATCAATCTGCCAAACATGAAGTAAGAATTACTACACTCAGTGTAGGTTCACTGACAGGATGGAGCTTGGAAGTCAATGACATGATGGTGAGGAGGAGGCTGGACATCCTATGTATCCAGGAGACAAGAAGGAATGGCAGTGCAGCAAAGCCACTTAGCTTGGAATCCGGAATCTACTACTCAAGAGGAGGACAGAACAGGCTATAAATGGTGTGAGAATTGTGGTGAGTGATAAGCTTCATAAGGTACTGAGGGGTTTAATCAGAATTTGTGGCAGACTCATGGTAATCAGACTCCAGCCTAATGATAGTGCAGTATTCATAATCTCGGCCTATGCCCCACAGCAGGGTTATGACAGTGAGGAAAAGAGTGCATTCAGAGATAAAACAGAACAACATGAACTGGTATTGATAATGAGTGACTTGAATGCATATTATCAGGATAGACAGAACAAGACATGAGGATTGCTTGGGCCCACATGGGTTGGGTGACAGGAATAAAGTAGGAGAGGCCATTCTAGACGTCTGTCTAGAAAATGGCATGGTAATAGCCAACACATGGTTCAGAAAGAGAGACAGTCACAATATCACATACAAGAGTAGCCAACATGAAACTCAAGTAGACCTCTTCAACCTTTCAGAGGCGTTCACAGTGGGAGTGGGTGTGCATCAGGGTTTAGTTCTGAGCTGACTTCTGTTCATACTGCTGATGGACTATATTTGCAAACAGGTCGGAGGAGACAGATGAACAAAGTTGCTGTTAGCAGATGATGTAGCATTACAGGCAGACTGAGCAAGAACTTCAGCAAAGGATAGGGAAATGGAATGCAAAACCGTAGGTACATGGGATGAAACCGAGTGCAGATAAGACAGTTGTAACTGCAATAAATGGAGGAAATCAGACATTGACAGCTGAGATACAAGGTAAAATAGTGGAACAGGTTAACTTTAAGTATCTGGAAGGGGTGGTTGAGGAGAAGGGAAGTCTGAATAAGGAGGTCAAAGCTAGAATCAGAGGGGCTGCAGCCAAATGGCACAGAGTGTCAGACATAGTACATGACAGATGAAGTCAAAAAAGCTGAAAAGTAAGGTGTGCAAAACAGTGGTGCAACCAGTTCTACTGTATGGTACAGAAACCTGGACAGTAAAGGCAGAGCAGTTGGGGAAGCTAGAGGTCCTGGAGATGAAGTGTCAAAGATGGGTGGTAGGATGCACACTGTGAGACAGATGAAGAAATGATGACATAAGAGCAGAAGCTAAAGTAGCTCCAGTTGTAGAAGAGGTCAAAGAGAAGAGATTATGGTGGTTCTGACACAAGTGCAGGAAAGCAGAAGACAATTTGGTGAAGAAGATTTGAGGCATACAGGAAGAAGGTAAGAGGAAACAAGGGAATCCAAGAAAGAAGTGAATAGATTGTGTGAGAGAAGACCTGTGACAGCCAGGCATGAGTGTTGAAGAAGGCAGGCACTGAATAGAGAGAGAGATTGACAACTGACACAGCACTCTGACCCCAGTGTAGAAAATGGGAAAAAGGAGGATGATGACAACTTATTTGATTTATATGCTAAACATATCATGGAAAATAGTGGGTTAGACAAATCAGATAGTGGAATAGATTCATAGGTTCATAGGTGTGTACTAGGCTAATCGCCCTGGAGCCTTTACAAGCCTAGCCCATAGGATTACCCTGGCATCGTACCACCTGACCTTAATTCCCAGGGCATCTGTCGAGTAGAGCCACTGGAGTGATCCCCGGGGTGAATTTTCTATTTCCCGTCCACTCATCAAGATTTCTCTTGAAGAGGGCCAGTGAGGTGCTCTGTTTGACATGTATGGGAAGTCTATTCAATAGCATGGGCAGTCTCTGAGTTATGAACCTGTCCCTCCAGCATGTTCTGTTGATTGTGGTAATGAGGTTGAGGTCTCTGGAGTGTGTGGTGTGGAGGGATTGGGATTTCTTTACAAGTAGCATTTCTAACAGAGCGGGGTCAGACATGGCTTTGTAAGTCAAGCAGAGATCGCCTCTAAATAGGCGATATGAGACAGAGAATAGTTGGAGTTTTTTGAGTCTGTCCATATAGGACAAGTGTTTAAGGCCTAGGATACTCTTTGTGAGGTACTTTTGTGGCCTCTCCATTGTTGCAGGTGTCTAGTGAGGTACATGCCAAATGGGGCATTGTACGCAATGACTGGCCTAATGAGAGAAAAGTACAGGGAGACAATGACCACTTTCTTCCTGGATGCAAAACCCTTAGTAATGAGATGTGCCACACAGAAGGACTTTCTGACCACAGTGGCAATGTGGTGGTCAAAAGAGAGGTTGCTGTCAACCTGTGTTCCCAGATCTCTTATAACACCTTCTGTGTTCAGTGGACTGTCATCGATGTGGTAATACATGGGAACCAGGTTTTTCTCAAGGGGGATGACGACACATTTTTTGGCATTGAGCTTAAGGCCATGGTTCTGACACCAGTCATTGGTCTCAATGAGGCCTTTCTGTAGGATATCAATATCACTTGGGGAGTTAATAATAGCTCCTAACTTGCAATCATCTGCAATCTTTGTCAGCCAGAGTCCCTTTGCATTGTTCTGGACATCAGAGAAGTAGATAGCAAACAGGAGAGGACCCAGGACCGAACCCTGTGGGACTCCACTCGTGACTCATCGGCAGTCTGACTTGGAGTCAGCTACCTTCACACTGTAGGTCCTATCTGTGAGCCAGTTTGCAACCCACCTAGTGATATATGGGTTGATGCCTAGCTTAGTGAGTTTTTCTATGATTCCTGAGTGGGAAATGGTATCAAAGGCCTTGGCCAGATCAAGGTAGGCTGTATGAACCACCTTGCCTTCATCCACAGCTCTGGTGACTGACTTAAAGAAGTCGACCAAGTTGAGCAGGCATGATCTACCCTTCACAAAACCAAACTGTGTGGGTTCCAGAGTTTAGCGATTCCCTATATCCTTGTTTATTAGATCTATGATGATGCATTCCATAGCTTTGCATATCAGACTCTCAGGCTAATGGGGCAATAGTTCCTAGGATCTGTAGTCGCTCCTCCTTTGTGGAGAGGGATGACTGTAGCAGTGTGCCATTCAGTAGGGACAAAGCCTAAGGTGAGGCTGTGTTTGAACAGGGCAAACAGGTGAGGTGCCAGTTCACTCTGTAGTTCATGTAGAACACAGCCAGAGATATTGTCAGGTCCCATAGAAGCTGTATTCTTGTCCTTGGACAGTGCTGTTTTAACCTGTGCAGAAGTTATACTGGGTGCCTGGCAATCTACTTGTATTGTGATTAGTCTTTTGGGGGGAGGGGTAAAGTTGGCACTGAATCTATCGGCCAGTATATTGGCAATATCTCGGCACTGGAGGTACCATTGTGCAGTAGCTCAGAGCAAATCTGGGTATTGCCATGAAGATTCTTTACATAACTATAGAAGGCCTTGTGGTTGTCTTTACTATCTGCTGCAATTCTGTTTTCATAACTAGCTTTAGAGGATTTGATGAGGGATCTCATCTTTTTGTTGAGGCTGATAAGGGAGTTTTTCCAGTCTTGGGACTTCACCTTATTCTGCATCAGTTTCCTCCTTCTGTTGTAGAGTTTGTTTATGGCAGGGGGCCACCAGATTGGCTTCCTTTTTTTGGAGGAGAGTGTCTTGGTTCTACTGGGTATGGCGAGATCTATGCATTTGTGCACGTGTTCCTACAGTGCATTGGTGTATGATTTGGTGGTCATGCAACTAGCCTCCATTTGCATGGGTGCCGTGGAGTTAGCCATCTCTGTTTTAGGCACCCAAAGTTAGCTTTGGAGATGTTTTTCATAGTGGTTACCTTTGTGGGAGGGGGATGTGGATTTCCAAGGTGATTAGTTTGTGGTAGGATATATCCAGGGAGGAGTTGACTATTGGTGTATTGCAACAGTCACCCATGTTAGTAATGACCAGGTCAATGATGTTGCTACCTCTAGTGGGGGTAAGAATGAGCTGGTCCAGGGCATTGTAATTAATGAATTCCAAGAAACTTTGGGCAAGTGTATTGGTACATGAGTAGTTTTCTCACTTAAAGGAGGGGTAGTTGAAGTTGCCCAGTTCTCCAGAGTGCTTAGGAACATGGAGTGTGAGTCTCGGGACGTGGTTGGGCACCTATAGCAGACTACAACTTGAATCGCTGTCTTACCCAGTGTTAGCTGCACCTGAAGTTTCTCAGATGGGTTATGTTGGGCTACCAGTCTGGAGGTGTGCACATCCTTTATGAATATGGAAACACCACCACCTTTGGAGCTTCGGTCCAAGTTCTGGGGCAAAAAGGTGTGGAATGAGTTATAGCCTGGTAGTGCAGGGGTGCTTTCTGCTGCCTTGAACTCTGTTACAGCACAAATGTCGATGTTCTCCATTTTAAGGAGTGCTTCAAGCAAGTGCATTTTGAGATCATGAAATCATAAAAGATGGCAGAAAAATTAACAACTTCAGATATGCAGATTATACCATTCTGATGACTTAAAGTATGGAAGAGTTGAACAGCATGTTGATGACTGTGAATGCAGAAAGTGCAAAGGTTGGCTTGCTGCTCAACATAAGAAATAAATGAATACAATAAGCTTTCATCTAGCCTTATCCATCTTTATAAATAGATAGGGAAGAAGTGAAGGCAGTGATGTGGTATTTTCCTTGGCGCAACAATCTTTTAAATTGTTAATTGCAACCATGAATTGTCAAATACTCAAATCTGCAAAATGATGTAACACCTAAGCACATTAATCAGTGCTTTTAAGATTTCATCTTTATTATATTATGCATTTTATTACATTTTATGCCTGTATTATCCTTCTCAGTCTGAACATGAACATTTTCTATTTATCCTGTGGTTCTACTTCAGCTTACAAATGAAAATAAAAATAATAAAATGAAATAATAAGTAAAACTAAAAAATGCATGGTTCTTAGAAGGAAAACTATGGCAAATCTGAATATGATTTTAAAGCGCAAAGGCATCACATTCTCAACAAAAGTCAGTAAGTCAAAACTATGTTTTTTCAGTAAAAACATATGCCTGTGAGCTGGACTATAAGTAAGACTATATTCCAGAAAATTAATGATTTTGAACTGTGATGCAAGAGAAAACTGTTGAGAATTATTTCAGCTACAAGAAGATCAAATTATTCAATTGGAGGATTCGATAAATGCTACATGGCCATTTTTAACCATGTTGCATTGCGCAGGTATTAGATTCAGTAAGCACTGTGTAGAGGTGCGCACCCCTCGCAAACAAGGTAAACTCTGTGGCATGCTAATTACAGCATAAGCAGCTGAATTGCATGCTAATCAACTCATCCAAAATGGTGAAGCTATTCAGCAAGCTATAAATCAATTGTGTAGACTCCATGCTGGTTTTTCCTGCGAATTCCAAAACTTTTGGAGTACAGCCATGGAAAGGAGTCTACGTGAACAGAATGTTAGGGGGTTGCTGCTGCTTTGATTCAATTCTATGTTCTACAGGCTGAAGCCAATGCTGTTGCTGCTGCCAATAGGCCTAGGCCAACAAGTAGAAGAGTTTTCAGGCCCCATTTAACTTTTCACAACCTACATGATGTGGAAATTAAGTGCTACAGGGTGAATCGAGACATACTAAAAGAACTATGCAGTCACATTCTCAACTTAGAACCAGAGCCAACTGAGGAGTACCCATCCCAGTGGACACAAAGGTATGTGCAGCACATAGAATCTTAGCTGTAGGTATCTTTCAAAGACCAACAGGGGACATGATGGGTGTGTCACAGGCATCAGCATCCAGGATAATCCACCAATTCCTGAATGCTATGCTCCAACATGCCATTGACCACAAATATTTTTCCCAAAGTTCTGAGGCGAGGGCCAGAAATATGCAAGAGTTCTGCTGAGTATCACACTACCCTAAAGTGCTGGGTGCCATAGATTGCACACACATAGATCTTAAGGCACCACCCAGGGAAAAGGGTAGGCTCTATATAAACAGAAAGAGCTACCACTCTAATCCAAGGAAATCATCTTGAATGTGTGTGCTGGCAACCCCTGACAGTTACCACACTCACATATCTGACACACCTCCCAACTGTACCAGATGTTCACTAGGAGAGATATCTCACAGGGTCATTTACTGGGAGATATATGCTATGCATTGGAACCATGGCTGATGATACCCATCAAAAGTGCATAAACACCCACAGAACAACACGATAATGAGGCACATGCTCAAACCAGAAATATCATAGAGCAAGTGTCTGGGCTGCTGAAGTCAGTCCAAGTGTCTAGATACATCTGGGGGATTCCTGCAGTACAATCCATGGACATGCACAGGAATATTCATAGTATGTGCCATGCTACACATCATCCTGAGGAAACAGCTTCATCAGGAAGGGGAAGGGACACACATTCCACTTCCAATGCTAAGGTCACCACAGCCACAGGCATATGAGGAGTCATACAAGGAACCACCAGCTGCTGTGGGTGTAGGCAGACATAGGCATGGTCAGTATGCCTTTGCATTGGCTAAGAGATAATACATAGCAAACTCACTCACCACCTAAGGGCCTAAAACCTTCCTCCTACACACATACATATGGTAACATTGATGCCAGGCAACTCATGCAACCTTTACCTCCCCGTGTATTGGCTGTGTACTGCTTGCATCAGACAGACTCAGCCCTGAACTATAACCATGTCAACTGCTGCCTTTACAAGGTAAACCTTGAACTTGGAGCGTATTGTGTAATAATATGAATGAGTGGCATATCCTTGTATTTCATTAATTGGTACTGTAAGCAAGTAAAAGGGGGAAGATTGGTACAGAAATTATCTTAATATGTGACAGCAGAGACTTGTGTGACTTATCTTATATGTGTTCATTATTAAGTAGTAGGCCTCAGGCATCAAAATTTGCACAGTCATACCCCTCAAAAGTAGTGCTGGTCACTGCATAGCCCAGTTTAGCACCATACATTTGTAATGGAAAATCATTAAAGAGAAATGTTAGAAAGTAATGATACACAATGCAGTTTCTGACTTCACAACCTTCACAATATCATTCACAATAAAGTTGGGAAATTTATATGCTATCAGTTGTGCAACTTTCCAAAGGCAATATAAGTCAAAGGTAAAATTACCAGTTCAATGCCACAAATGCAGCTACATTAAGCACTTTAAGTCAACTATGCATCCTAAACATCAGACACAAACCTTATGTATTTCTGTATCCAAAAGCTAGAAAACAGGTATATATCACAGTTATCATCACTTGCACAGGATGTTGTGTGTGTGTGTGTGTGTGGGGGGAGGGGGGGGCAAGAAGCCTATTTTAGTTTGCACTGCTGAATCATGTAACTGCTGTGTGTGTGTCTGCAGGGGTCCTTCAGGTGAAACTGGTGTGTAAGTGTCTGCAGGAACACATCCGAGCTCTGTGCTGGCTCAACATCTTGGCATGTTGGACAGGGGTGAACTGTGCATGGTAGGGATGGCAGTTCATTGTTGTCATCCCCAACCACCAGCACTGTCTCTCCCAGGAGTTGCACTGCCACATTCATGCCCATGGTAAGATGCACTGCTGCTACCTGAACAGGACTGATGTCTGCTGGCAAGCTCCCATCACGGGGATGCCCAGGACCACAACCCCATGGCCTCCCACATCTGGGTGTGGACAGTACACTCACTAATGGAGCAGTGAAAGTACTGCCACTATGGGAGTGTGATCAGACACAGCCACATTGGCTAACAGCACATGATGTGGCTGACTTACACCCACAAGGATTTTGTTACATTCCCAGCAGACATTCCATTCACACACAGTGCTCATTCCATGACAGACACCCCATGATCCATCTCAGACACCCTTTGTTCCAACATGTCATTCATCTGAATCCATTGAATTGGCAACACGGTGGAGGCAGTCACACATGTCAGACTGTGCCACATCTACAATTCTGAGTATTTGGTTGGAGCACCTATAGGAATGTGCCTGTCCCTCCCTGATGGTGCTAAACATACTTTGAGTGGCACAGGAAGAGACACCTGCACCAGGTGGAGGAGGGACAGCAGGCTCCCTCCGAGCACCCCTATCAACCCTCCTGCATGACACCTCACCCACACTTTGGCGATGACCAGAGACAACAGGCACTGAAGCTGCAGTAGCCATACTTCCCTGATCAATGGTCTTGCCCTCAAACTGTCCAATATCTGAGGCCTCACTGGAATGGGTAGGCATAGGCCTACTGGCTGTGTCTGATGAAATTGCAGGGGATGGCTGTATGTCAACCTTAGTGGTAGATTCAACCTCTGCACCCCCCCCCCAACTGTGCCTCTGTTTGGCCACCATCATCATTAGAGTCTGCTGATACACTGACACCAGGTGGCAGAAGGACCACACTTCCACTGTCATGATCACCTGTGATGAAAAGCAACAAAACACAGGAAAAAATTAATACCTGCTACACTCCAATATATACGTTAACAAACAAACAGTGCTGCCACTATTACAGACAGTACAGCAATGAACACAATAAGCCTGGCATCAACATCAAACACTAAAAATTTCTTTAAATTGAGCAGCAGTCCTGACATAAAAAATGTTTGGCTTAATATATGTAGGTGATATTCCCCTCTGCAAGCCAGATAGTCCTGGAAGAAGTTAAGCAAAAGGTAAGGGCAACATCATCACATGTAACAGTAGCACAGGGGGTAATGCTTTTACCCATTTATAAGTCCATTAACTATACTTTCAACAAGAAAGTGGCTGACAACTCCAACCTTAGCTAATACCTGTAGGAATCTTCAATCTCCCCAAAAAAAAATTCATATGACACAAAAGTAACATATTAATTTCAATTGTTTTACTAAATAAGGATATTCAACTGTTGAGATACCAAAGCCCTCCTGGAAGCTCCTCCTGGGATGTGCTTGCTGTCTCTGAAACTGTTGCTCCCACATCCAGGGCATGCTCTACTGCACTGTCTTGTGAGCTGTCTGGATCCCTGATATTGGCCAGGAACACTTAATTGGGTGTTAGAGGTGCTTCCCTAGCAGGCCCTTCCCTGGTAACAATCTGGTCATGTCCCACTGCAGCTGCTCTCCTCCATGCAGATGTGATCATGTCAGTGGCCCTGTGGTGCACCTGCTCATATGTCCTGTTATGGGCACCTACGGCATTCACATCATCAACCATCTGGCACCAACTCTGCCTCCTGCGTGCCATATCTCTCTGTTCTCTTTCCAGCAGAAAAGCACCATGTTGCCTAAAGACATCCACTATCACCTGATTCACATCATCGGTGAAGGGGGGGGGGGTCCCTGAGGATTGACATGCCTGGGTGGCATACTTCTAGCTGTCCTAAAAGACAACAAAAGGATAGTACATATAAGTATCACATAACTACATAATAACTGTTTCCAGATAAAAAAAAGAAAAGGTAGCCACTCAGTAATACCCACCTGAGAAACATAAAACAGTCTAGAGATGTAAAATTTTAAAAACAGGCAGGATGCAAAACAAGGAGAGTAAAAACAGCAACATATCCTTGCTTGTACCATAACAGTAATTCAGCTTTGCTTCCCCCCAAAAAAGAACAGGCAATGACACACTTTGCTAACAATCCATCTTTGAAATGCTAAAAGTGCTCTCAAAGGAACTTTCGCTGAAACATTTGTACATATTTATCACATAGCATTCCATTTTCACAAATTGGCAATCATGTATACCGGTGAAATGGCTCGGCAAACATGCCAATGCCATCAGTACACTTGCAACTAATGCATACAGATAAAAGTGTAAAAGCCTTTGCTTCATATTTTTCTTAAATACATTCTAGCATAAGCAGTATGTAGCTTACAAATGCAAGCATACCTTCTGAAATTCAGTAATTCTCTATACCACGGTTTCCGAAAGTGTGCGCCGCGGTGCTTCCTCACAGGGGCACCGTGAACTAATAAGCTTAGCCGCAAAATAAACCTCGAACTAATAAGCTTAGTTAGTTAGTCTGCAGTTTATTTTGCAGCCGCTAGACAGTTAACTTTAAACCATCCATTCCTAAAGTCCTAACTTATTGTGATTCTACTTTGACGCAGCCTGATAACTGCATGCATGTGCTTCCTGTCTAAAGTGGGTATGTCCCAACAATACTATTAATTTTTACACTATCTTTTAAACATGTCATCAAATGCACTAAGCTCCTTCCTAATGTCTAGTTTAGCTAGTGATGACATTGCAGTTGAGTGAAGTGTTAGTGCCCCTACAATGTCAAAGATTACTGTTCAGTTTACACTTTCTCATACAGTCTGTGTGAAATCAGTAGTAATAATGTGTTATGCTTTTCTCTATTCTTATCAGTTTTTAGTTGTACATAGTATGTCCCTATAGTAGTTAGCCTACTCAATGGCAGTCCACATCTTTTGGCATTCCCTCTTCAGGGGACTGTTGTCCCCATTCTTGGTTACAGCACCTGTAAAATGATCAGTGCCTAATCCTCACCCCAGTTTTTGCGGCACTGAACACAGCAATGCTCTGGCAGGACATGGCAGCCCAGCAGGCCAAAGTGGCAGTGGATCACTTGAGGGATCTGATGACTGCCACATTAGGCTTGCTACACAGTAAATTTGGGTTAAATCTGGACATTGAGCCGAAGCAGTATCAGTCATGGGTGCTGTTGCTCACAGCCGTACTCAGGTTGCTTGCGATCATGGCTGTCTGGGTTGTAGCCTGCACCAGCATCATTGCCCAGAGTAAGAGAGCAGCAGTAGCTGGCGGGCTGCCATAGCAAGTATGGAAATCAAGCTGCCATCTAGCAGGGGGCAGCGAGTGGATGATCTCCAGAAGAATAGCAAGTATGGAAATCAAGCTGCCATCTAGCAGGGGGCAGAGAGTGGATGATCTCAAGAAGAAACACAAGAAGAAACCAACTGACAAGATTAAAGTGAGTGAGAAGTTGGAGCTAAAATATTAAACAGCCAGTTAAAGAGTTTGTGTGTCTGTGGGGGGAGTAGAACTAGAACTGTGTTTACATTGCTAAATTCATGGAAAAGTTTGTCTAAAAATCCTGGTAAACGCAGTTTAAAAATGACACATTGGTTTGCTTTTTTATTTTGTTTCTGATTACGTGTTTTTTAATTGCTGCTGATTTTGATTGTATAAGTGGAGTACATATGGAGAGGACCTTTAAATGGGTTAAGGTTAAGCAAATGGTCAAGCAACAACTACCGCTACTACTCATCAGACTCATTTAAAAGGGTGTTCGTTACATTTTTAAATAAGTCCATTCTGTAAGAGCACTTCTAAAAAATCTCAGTGGTGTCACCAGAGGTCTTTGGTCTTGGTTGTCTTGGTGAGCTCAGCTGGAATGTGCCTACCTCTGCTTGAGACCAAGGTGGGATGAACAAAATAAGTGATTAGGCTGGCATCCTGCTTCTGGGTTATGGCTGGGGGGACTAAAAGTTGTAGTTTTCCATTTCATTCATTATGTTGCTGTTCTGAGAAGTATAATGATTATCAAAAATAAAAAAGAAAGGACTCTGCTCAAACTTGGTTCTTCTTGTTCAGTGGTTCCTTTACTCTAACTAACCCTTTTAATTAAAAAAAAATTATTAGCTATTTTGCAAAGTATTCTTGTTAGAATTTGATGGGGAGGGGGCGCCTTGGAAAAACCTGGATTCAACAAGGGAGCCGAGAATTGAAAAAGTTTGGGAACTACTGCTCTATACATATATATCCTGAAGAAATATCTTATGTGCAGTCTTCCCAACATAAACAAGTCTTCTCACCATCAATTTGCCTAGCTACACAATTGTCATTTTATATGATGTAGATTCAGGGTTGTTAGCATGGTGAAGATGCAAATGAGGTGTCAACTCAATAGAACTGCTGAAACCCAAATACTTGAATCCATGTAGGAGATGTAAACATTGTGCAGGCACTCCCTCAGTGTTTGTTGTTAATGGATTGCAACTGTGAATGATTACTGGATGGGAGAGGGAAAACACAACAGCACTGCAGGCTCCCTCATTTCCACTGGGTTAACTGAAGAATGACCAGCAAACACAGAAAGGTAAGACAGAGCTGTGCATTTGCAAGCAATGATCATAACAGGTTGTGCGATCACTACGTGCACTACATCCAAAAATAACACATGTACAACTAATAGTGTGGTTTGATAACACTGTAGTTGCTGTTGCAACTGGTTGTGTACAGAATAAGTTCAGTTCTTTGCTGCAAAGCTGTTTGTGTGGCAAAGAGGGATAAGGCACCCATCCTATAGGTTCATAGGTTCATAGATTAGTACTAGGCTAACTGCCTTTGTGGACCATTTTAAGCCTAGCCAATTACCCCATGTAAGAATCAAACCATGCACTTTTGGTTTATAAGGCAAACGCCTTAACCATTATGCCAACCTCCCACCCCTTTCCTGTGTTCTGAAGGGGCATTGGAGTGGCAGTTCAAATCCAGGTCTATGTAATGTGTGCCATTGTTTTCTTGTGTGTACGTCATGCATTGATTTTCCTCATTTCAACTACTTGCCCCTTTTTTTTCTTTTCTATCTTTTTTTGTCTCATCTTTTTATTTTTGAGGCCAGTATTTGCATGATTGGGTGCATAGAGCAATCACAGGAATGGAGGAAATGAATGCTGGGTTTAGATGTGCTTATCTCATTTGTGTGAAGTGCAGCAGTGTACAAACTGGACAACTGGACCACCCAGGAAGCAGACAGAACCCAGACAGCCAAAAATAGAAACCAGATACATTCAATTAATGCTACTGGGCATTGCACAAACATGATATGTGATGTTGTGTGGTGGTTAACAGTGAGACCATAAGAATGATTAGTAAAACAGGGACTGTTATGTAGCTAGTCCTGTGGCAACAGGTGAAAGAGTAGGGTTGGCGTACAGATAGTCCTTGGTTCTCATGTAGGGTGTGGAGCCATTTTTTCACTGTTGTGACATAGCAGTTTATAGGAATGAACTGAAAGACAGACAGGTATTATTTCAACCTTCATGTGGCAACAGGTATTAGTGCCGGATGCATGGTATTCTGACACTTTTACTGTTGTTCCACTTCCCATTATAGTCACTCTCACTTATAACACTTGAGATAACTTACACAGGTGTGGAATGTCTTCAATCCTAAATTCCTCAGTCTAATGTTCAAATGTATCCCTCTTCCTCCTCTGTAGGTCATTATAATGATGTCTACATTGTTCGCCAGTGTGCAGGATACTGGTGGCACTGGACACAGCCTGGACTAAGCTTTCCCAAGCCTCAGACTTGTATTGGTAGCCAGAATAGTCCCCCTGCAGAAGCCTTTGGCTGTGGCTCTTAACAAGGAGTCCAATGAATATCCTGGACTTAATTATAAGTATGAGGGGATGCAACGCTAGTATTGTGTCAGATATTTATTTATTTATTTATCTATGTGTTATCACATTTATTATCAGATGTATGACTGTGGGTATACTATGTACTATATTTCTATAAGTATAATTCTGTTGTCTGGACTGGCATGGCCTTCACATTTGCCTAAGACATATACACAGCTGCCTGCACATGCAATAACCTTGAATTGCAATTACATAATGCCTCACTGCTTGGCACTGCTGCTCTCCACTTACCATTACACAAATGCATTCTTGGGCATGTGCACTCCTGAGCAATGTGTTTGCTGGAGGGTAAGTGGAATGCAGCAGTGACAAACAGTGTGCATACTCCAGTAAAAGTGATAAATGGAATTGGTGGGAAAGCATCAGTCTCAATTTCTCTAGATCCGTGGTAGTCATGGCAGGCATTTGTGGGGAAGGTGCCAGGTTTAGGGCACAAAGGTGGGTGTCCAGAAGTCCAGGGTATTCATTGGACTCCTAGTTAAGAGCCACAGCCAAAGGCTTCTGCAGGGGGACTATTCTGGCTACCAATACAAGTCTGAGGCTTGGGAAAGCTTAGTCCAGGCTGTGTCCAGTGCCACCAGTATCCTGCACACTGGCGAACAATGTAGACATCATTATAATGACTTACAGAGGAGGAAGAGGGATACATTTGAACATTAGACTGAGGAATTTAGGATTGAAGACATTCCACACCTGTGTAAGTATCATCTACAGACAGTACTTGTAAGACTTAGAAAGCTGAATATAGGCAAGACTGGAATTCATAATGGTCTTCTGTTCTGTTTTCTTTACATCTACTGGTGATCAGGAGTGCAATGTCCGAGCCCACAAGGCTAGATTAGTGAAAATGAGGGAAGCATGTGGTATGTATGCAGCACAAGGTAGTGTTATTGTAGCATTAAAAGTTAAAAGATAGCTTTTTTTGGTATTTTCTAGAGTTGTTTCAAACTGAGCATGCATATCCCAACTGTAAAAGCAAGTATACATGCATTAGTCTGTATCACAAACCAAGAGTACAATATTAGACTTTATTCAGAGATTGTGGGTTCAAATATCACACTTCACAACTATATAATATGGTTATTTCTTCAATAATATTTACATTAAATGAAAACCTCTATACCAGTGGCACAAATGCCTTGCTATAAACTGTAATCTGTATAACTGGAACATGCATATGTGCAAAGGATTGCTTGTTACAATCTGTATTATAGTGTGTATAAGTTAGGAGGTGGTAGTCTTAAAATGTAAAGCTTAAGATAATAGAGTCAAATAATTGTATTAATGCATTGTATGTCACATATGAAGGTATTAATCTTATCTCATTTTTCTCTCACCCCAGCCCCTATCTCTCTTTTTTATTTTTATTTTATTTCATATTATTTATAAAAAAAAAAAATGTGTCATTTTTTTAAAAATTTTATTTTATTTTATGACTATTTTTTATTTTATTTTATTTTTATGGCAACTCATTTTATTTTATTTTATTTTTATTTTTTTTAAATTTCATTTTGTGTCATCAAAATGTGTCCATATCATCCATGTGTACCACATCACTAAATGCTCCACAGCACAGCAGGGTAAGCCAGCCCCATTGGATGCACCTGCCCGCCCACCTCCACCCGCTATTGTACCGATGCCCAGCATGTCTGGGAGCCAACCTGGCAGCACTACCTCTGCTGCCCCTGCACTACCTGCCCCCTCAGGTAGTCCTGCCCCAGAAGCTGGTCCAGTGGTACCCTCTGGGAGTAGTGGCAGAGGTGGTGATTTCATTACCAGCACTGAGTTGCCAGGAATGGTGCATAGGATTGTGCACTGCACTGTTAGTACACACCTACACCAGCTGGAGAAGCTGCTTTCCCTCATTTTGTGTAGTACTAACAGAAGGAGAAGGACATGTCAAGCACTCCAGCCACCATCAGAATGAGGTGGCAGTGATGACAGTCCAGTGGGTGAGGACTTGATTCTCACTGTCACCCAGCTTGATGACAGTAGGCTCGGGATGTCCCCACCCTCACCCCAATCATTGTGTCCCCCAACCTTTTGTGTCCATCACCATCCCTGTCTCTTGTCTTGTTTGTCTTGTCTGTCTGCAGCTGTTTCCTCACCTACCCAACTTACCTGACTCAGACATACCTATGTCCCTTCCCCAACTTACCTCTCTCTCTGAAATAAAAATTAAATGGGCACCTGTCCCACAAAAAAAAAATTGGCCCATACATAGCTCTCCATTTCACACATGTGTCTTCTTGACACACTTGATTCAGTCCAATTGGCTATACAGCATGATTGTGTTGTAGTCACCCCTCTCTCTCTCTCTGGAGGTGACAATCCAAATTCAGTTAATATTTTGCACATATGTTCAGTTTACACTGTTAAAGAAATGGATAGCTAAGGTTCTTTCCTGCAAATTCCTGTGCTGCTTTCCCTCTGTTCTTCCCCTGCTTACTCCCCATTTCATCACTTTCCTATCTACCCCATTTTAACACCTTTAATCTGGTAAAAAATAGAATCACACACAACTCATATAAGTAGCAGAAAAGGCAATAGTTCCTTTTATGTTTGGGCTACATGTCTGCAAAGAGGTGCACATCAATCACCAATGTGCGGCATCAGTGAGCGGTGGCTGCTGTGGTTGCCTCTTCACAATGCCATTTAACCCTGCTGCACTATGCCAACACACAGCTACACATCTCTTATAAACAATTCATGTCATTGCATTATCACTTTGTAATGAAAAGTATTTAAAAGTATTAGATACACCTGTATTTGAACCCAGCACCATCTGTCCCCAAAACGGAATGTACCAGTGCATTAACACATGCTGCCACAGAGTAAGTTAAGAAGCAGGTGCATTTCATGTCAGTACTAACTGTCAGACTTTAGAAATGCAGCTCACATTTGTGCACTACTTAGCTACATGCAAACATGTATCTCACATGTGTATGCACTTTGCTAACCTTTGCACAAACCTGCTGCTTGCCGCTCTATGGAAATAAACATATTGTGTTGTATTACTACTGTACTGTTCATTTCCTGTGTATGACATGAAATTACACATGGAACATAACAACTGAGTGCCTTATCTAACAATACATTACATATTTACAATATATCCATGTGTTGCCACCCTCAGCACTACAACACCAGTGTCTATATCAACCACACTACAAAATGTAATATGAAATTTTGTGCGCTATACAATGCATATCAGTCTGGTAATATGCAGAACTACAACTATTGACCCACATGCATAAAAAGTGTTATCTGCAAGGCTAGGGAAGGAATCAGCATGGGCCATATCCACAGGGACATAGGTTACCTTCAACACACTTGACCTGACTCATTTTGTTTTTGACAAAGGTAAATCTTGCTTATTGAACCTTGTGGACTTCTTGGATACTGACCGCAAAGACCTGAATGAGGGATAACAGGACATACTTCCTATATTAAGTTATCCAAGGCATTTGACACTAACCCCCATTCATGTCTTTTAGTAAAGATCTCCCATATGGGGATTAACCCTTACAGTAGTAGAGGGATATGCAACTGGCTCACAGATAAAACACACACTCAATAGTTGGGGAATGCAACTCCACCAATAGCTACTTAGCAAGAGAATATCACAAGGATCTGTGCTGGGCCCTCAACTGTTTGCAAACTACTTCCATGAAGCCCATGCAATGTTTACCTAGATTGCAGATGACTGTTAACTGGACGCACTAATATAGAGTCCCCCAGTGATGGTAACATATTACAGAAGGGACTGCCACACACAGATGATTAGTGACAAACTCATGGACTGAACCTTAAAGCAAACAATGCCTCATTGTTCCCTTTGCCAATGAAATACCCATGCTAATTATGATGTACATAGCACGCCTCTAAGCTCAAATACACTGTTATGAGACTTGGGAACACATGCTGATAGCAATCTACACTTTCATCACTATGTATCCATATTGGTGACACGCACATTCTGCATTGTGCACATCATACATATGTAAATCACATCCAAGACCAAGGTGCTCATACATCTGCTGTACTATACCCTTATCAGACTACTAACTGAGTACAATACTCCCTTCTGTATGAACCTCACCAGATACCTGCAGCAATTGGAGAAACCAGAGGTTTGTGCCTGGGAGACTCCAGAACCTCCAAACATAACATACATGGAAAGACAGAAAGACATGTCACTGTGCTCAGTATCATGCAGGCTGCTGAGAGGAGACCTATACCTGCCCTACAGAGCCATTTCAGACCTTGCCATTCTAGAAATTATGGACATCAGCAAATCAAATGAAACAAGAATAACTTGCTCCAGGTTCCTCAACCTAGCCTGTGACATAAACAGAACATGCTGAGGAGACAGATATTTCCCCCAACAATTCACACTCCTCTGTAATAGGCTACCACTGCATTTGAAGCAGTGCTCCTCAACAACCCTGTTCAAGCACAACCTTGAATACTGGTTAGGTGATTGTAAAGTAACCTCTGGAGAGGCACCATTTGGTGCTGCTCACAAAGTGCTAAAATGACTATCCAACTATGCTCAATAAGGGTACTTGTATTTTTACACAGCTAGGCTTCTAAACACCCTCCGGTCAATAGGCTAGTAGCCTCCTATGAACCTATGAAGCTATGAGCCTATCCAGGCCTCCCAACATCTTGTCTCCTACATAACCTGCTTATGTCATCTTGTATGAGTTCACCTGCACTCTTGTGAAAGTCAGACTTGTGCCGTGATGCTTGCATAAAGTATTGTGTTCTTTACTCTGTGCACTTAGGTAGGGTTTCTGTTCTCACTGCAGCCAGCTGAGCATGTTTGTGTCTTTGTTTATCTGTGAGCATCTAAAAAGAAAAGCAGGAGAGAGTATCCCACAGTTACTGCTGTAATACCATGGATTGACAATAATGTGATTCTTGCAGATGCCTACATATCCATTTCATGCAGCTCACCTAACATCTTGTCTCCCACATGGCTGATGATGTCATTTATTATAAGTTCACCTGCACTCTTATAAAAGTCAGACTTGTGGTGTGGCACTTGCATAAAGTACTGTGTTCTGTAGTCTGTGTACTTATATAGGTAGGGGTTCTCTTCTCACTGCACTCAAGAGTGTGTGTGTGTGTGTGTGTGTGTGTGTGTGTGTGTGTGTGTGTGTGTGTGTGTGTGTGTGTGTGTGTGTGTGTGTGTGCGTGTATGATCTCTTGCCTGACATTACAGAATTACATTGAGCATTTTACAACAGCATGTGGGACACATGTATTCTCCTCAACAGACACTGCTGATGTCATCAGCTATATCCGATTTTGGGATATGCAGTACTCCCTCCAGGTCAGGGTCAGACATTGGCCTGGATGCCAGGCAGATGTCACCTCATCCTGTACCAGACAGATTACAGTGATATGGCTTTAACTCTATCCACATACATCATGGCATGGTGTGTAGGCCCTGTGTTATCTTTCTGAGAAAGCCCTGTTTTCTCTACAGCTGCTGCAAATGTCTGGTGAGGCAAATGCAAACAGAAACTTTTCTGATGAGATTTGACTACAGTGCTGTGATACAATCCTAAGATCTGAATATGATGGATGATGTATGATGTGCACAACACAAACTTTCAATACCAGTATGGGCACTTGGTGGTCAAAGTTCAGAGTGCTATCTACATTTGCTCCCAGTGCTAGCATCACTGGGCATCAGCATAGCAGGACTGTTGTGAATGCAGTGATTAACACAGAATTACTAAAAAACTCCTGTTGTCCACCACGGCAGTAAAACTTGATAATAAAATCAAAACTTTAATAAAAAAGAGAATATAACATAAAACAAGCAGTCCTCAGTCTTCCAATTTCTCCAGGTTTCTTTTTTATGAATTCCTGTACTGATACCTCTATCAGGGTGTAAATGGATCTTTACATCCAGAAATTCTATGGTCTCTGAAGAGTGTTTGACCACAAACTCTAGAAAATCTGTGCTCTCATTGATGAAGTTAACAAAAAGGTCCAATTGCATAGAGGTGCCTCTCCAAAGGATAAAGACGTCATCCACAAAATGACCATAGTACACTAGGTGTTGTTTCCATGTACTAGGTAACAATTCATTGTGTTCCCACTCAGCCAGCACCAAATTGGAGTAACTATTTGTGCACGGGGTGCCCATAGCCACACCCCATGTCTGCAAATAGAGAGAGTCCCCAAAGATAAAGATGTTATTTTCCAATGCCAGTTCCAACAAGGAACTTATTGGTTCTGCTTCCATACTGTTCCTTGTTAAGAAAGATCTTACTGCCAGTAGACCATAGTCATTTGGAATTGCTGTAAACAAACTCTTGATGTCCATTGTCACTAGTAGAAAATCTTCATATTTTTTAAGACCCTTGGTAACTAAAAAAAGTTTTTCCAGAAAGTCTCCTAAGTCCTTCAATACAGTTCCTGCTAGTGGCAGGGCCTTCTTTAATTCATTCTCCACAAACATGGAAACAGGTTCAGTTACCCACCCCCTTCCAGAAACTATGGGATGTAGGGGTGGGTCAACTGGATCCTTGTGAATTTTGGGGAGTCCGCTGATGTATGGAAACATAGGTTTGGGGCAATCAAAGAACTCATATAGTTCTTGTGAGATATTTGTCTCTATCAATAGATCATATAGGTGGCTGCAAAAATGATCTACCTTGGTCGTAGCTTCACTAGAAC
Organism: Protopterus annectens; assembly: GCF_019279795.1. Classification (NCBI taxonomy): domain Eukaryota; kingdom Metazoa; phylum Chordata; order Ceratodontiformes; family Protopteridae; genus Protopterus; species Protopterus annectens. The sequence continues at coordinate 1,817,537,927 of NC_056739.1, forward strand.
TTAGTCTCTTATACGTTCTTTCATCATCCAACATAGAGAGCATTTTGTGCCTGTACCATGTGGCTTCCATCACCACTATACATCCTCCCTTATCAGCAGGCTTGATGACCAAACTATCTGTTTCTTTTAGCTGCTTCAACATCTCATTCTCATTAGTGGTTAAATTAAAGAAGCATCCTTGTCCTTTGGTTGTGTACCCCTTAGTTTGAAGATTTCATCTTCACATAATCTTAAAAACATCTCCACTGGTAGAAGATTAGGGGGAACAAAGCTACTCAATTTAGTATAAGGTAGCCATCTACTGTCATTAGCTTATCCAAAAGTACACTTTAATGCAAGGTTCCTGCAATACATTTTGATATCCAGCACAAATTCACTAATATCAGATGGTAAGGCTGGAATAAATCTCAGGCCCTTGTCTAACAAGGAAATCATATCAGGGCTTAAAATCTTATTTGAAAGATTCACTACTAAACTTGATTCAGATCCAATTAAAGTGTAAGCTTCTTTCTTTTCCATTCTTGACTCTGTTTTCTTTGAGTCCTGTATTGATTGAATTTGGAAAAAAAACGGCAAGGGCCAATTTATCGGTGCATGCATTGCCCCTTCTTTCGGCTGAGTTGCTGGATTGAAGGCTAGGGGAGCATTCTTGTTGCCGTTTTCTGCACCCATAGAGGCTATACTGCTAGATGCTTCTCTTGAATCTGCTTCTGATATTACAAAATTGAAGGTCGGTGCTGATGAGTGAAGAATGGCAGGGTTATGGGTGGAGGGTTCCAAATCAGTTAAACTGACATGAGTAATCACATCTTCTCCATTAGGTCTAGAAAAAGGTACCTTCTCCTTATATGATGGTAAAGCTCCCAGCCCCTTACTGTTAGATTCTTCTCTCAGCCATTCAAAGATTTGGCCTCTTACAAAATCCTGATGGTCACGAGCTAGTTTTTTTAACCTTCTGCTGTCTTAACTTCACTTCATAAGCATTCAAGTTGATCCGTAACTGCTCTAAGCTATTTAGATGTGAGTCATGCAGCTCTAAGCTTTCCAATTCAGTCTGCTTAGTTGATATGATTGCTGCCATCCTTTCCTCTTCCGGCTTGAAAAATTCTGTCAGCAAGTTCATGTATTGTCGACTTGTTCAAGATTTATAATTTGCCATTTTGAAAGCAGATCCGGATAAGTGTTCCCATATGAGGGTAAACACTTCACTCGCATACCTCGAGGTACAATTTGATGATGCAGGCACGCTTCCATATGGAAGCGTTGCCACTGCAGTCTTTTAAGCCGGCAAGCTGCATTCTCCACTTCCCGAAATATACAATTAAAGTTGTTGTCAGGAACTGATGCAGCAACTGTAGAAGCAGCTACATTACCCAAATTCAGGTCTAGAAGCGGGTTCAATAAGTCTCCCGATATATTAGAAATATTGCATGTTCTAAGTTTATCATTGAAGTTCAATTGCTGGTTCACCATGTTCAGTGTAAGAAACAAAAGCAGTCAATAGGTAAAAAACTTTCTTACACAGTGAAGGACAATAACGAAGAAAAGAAAAGGCAAACACTACTAAAAAACTCCTGTTGTCCACCATGGCAGTAAAACTTGATAATAAAATCAAAACTTTAATAAAAGAGAGAATATAACATAAAACAAGCAGTTGTCAGTCTTCCGATAAGCGCTTTCGGCAAATATGCCTTCCTCAGATCGTAAAACAGGAACTGTTCAGCTTTTGTATTTATAAGGCATCACAGGCATTCATCTGTGACACTCCCTTGTTACAAACCAAAAGGAGGCCAGCTAGCAAAGAGGTATAGTTTCCTTCATTATAATTAAAGGCACAGTATTTCTTCTTACTGTAAGATTGTATATGAGAAAACTAATGACCTCCTCTGCTGTACATTAGATAGTTTCACCTGTCTTCTTTCCCTGTGTTCATTTCTACAATTCATGTGTGTGTCCTTATTCAATACACATACTTCCCCTGAGTGTTCATTTTACATGGCAGTCCATATCCCATTACAGATCATTTACACAGCTTCAGTACACAATGCCAGGAATAGGATATAACTATACTGTGCACTGTAGGTGCACTGTCCTGTACTGTGTTGGGACCATACACTTTGCATTCATACCTCTCAACTGTCCAGATATTCCCAGGATGTCCACATGTGTTCCTTATCAAACTTCTGGCTTTCTGCCCTATCACTGAGATTATCTCAGGACTGATGTGTGCCAATATTATATACATTTGAGTTCATACCTCTCAACCGTCCTGATTTGTGCCACATTAGGAGTAAAAGCACAGGCAACAGTTTCACCTCAAAAGGCCTCAACGGTGAGAATCACATAAGGCCATTGGGGTAAAACCAAGATCTGGGTTTTTCTTTTGAGACTAAAATAAACTGCATTGATATTTTCAAGTGCTGCATTTCTTTTTTTCTTATTATTACTTTCTGTGCACTGTGTGATTTGATTAAAAAAAAAAAAAAAAATATATATATATATATATGTGTGTGTGTGTGTGTGTGTGTGGGGAAACACTTTGGAATCTCGAAATACTGAAATGTCGAATTTCAGTACCTCGAGACCAAAATGTCTAATCTGCAGTTGCGTGAAACTGCAGAATATCGAACCCGGAAATATTGAACCCGCGATACTGACAGAGCATTAGGTAAGTGTGGTGTTTTTTGAGGGTTCTGGGGAGGGTTTGTGTGTCTGTGAGTGTGTTGGGGAGTGTTAGGTGTGGGTTAGGGTACGTAGGTGAGAGTGTGAGAGTGTTAGTGTTGAGAGTGGTGGTGTTTGTATCTTTGTGATGTGTGTTTGTGCGAGGGGTGTGTGGAATGTATGGTGGTGGGTGTTGTGTTTGTTGGTGTTTAGTGCGACCTCGGAGTTAGTATATATAAGTAGGGGGGGGTGAGGTGCAGGGGGGCTTGCCCCCCCTGCTTATAGGAAGGTTGTGTGTGTTTGTGTTGTGCGGAGGTAGGTGTACTTGTGTTTATATGTGTGCTGTAACATTTGCAATTTTGGGTTTCGTGGTTTTTGTTTTTTTGTTTTCTTGGCTTTATAGTCTCGAAATACTGAAATTCAATATTTCAGTATTTTGATATTAAAGTGAATTCATATATATATATATATATATATATATATATATATATATATATATATATATAAATTTACTTACCCTTGTCGAATGGCACTAATATCGACGTGAATAATGTCGACACCAAATGATTGATATTATGATCGACATGCTACTGCATCAATCTTGGTGCATGCAAAAACCTTAAAACAAAATTAAAAAGAAGCATTGTTTTGTTGCAGGAGAAAAGCCCCCTGCACCTCCAAGTGGGAGGCTGTGCCTCCCCATACCCCCTGCTAATTATATATTCTAACTCTGAGATCTCACAGTTCTTGGGAAAAGGGCAAATTCACCAACCCTGAGAATCATCCAATCTGATACTTTTGTCAGCAGGTGTCATCCATCTGTTTAGTCAGCCAAATTTTATTGACTAAACAGATGTTGACAAAATGATAGAACAGTACAAATGTAAATTATGAGTGGTTAGACTTAACGGTTAGGCTTAACTGTAGCTGTTGCTGTGTCATGGTATTGTTTGCATTAGAGATAGGGTAAGCATTAGTGTTAATTATGGTTAGGGCTATGGCTAGAGCTATGGTTATGTACACATACATGAACATGGTGCAACGTTTTTATATGTCTGTAAATGTGTGGCGACAACAGGTGCTGTAGTGTATTTTAGAGTAGCAAGTTGAGCACAATTTCTTTTGCTTTCCATCATAGTCAAACATCACCACTGTATACAATAAGGTGCTGTGTTTGGTGGTCTGGGCAGGATGTGTGTGAAAGAAACTGAACATTGGCACAGTGTAACAATGTACAGCATTGCCATCTTATAGCACTTGCCTGTCTAGTTTAGCTCCCAACAGTTGATCCCTATTTGTGGATTCCGCATGTCCTTCCTATCTGTGTGTAGATTTTCTCGAGATGTTCTGGTTTCTTCCAACACCCCAAATACATGTTGTTGTGTCTTTCGGCTTTTCCCGGTTAGCGGTCGCCACAGCGGAACTCCGGTCTGCTAATGATTGGCAGTAGATTTTTATGTGCCGAGCTGCCAGCTCTGACGCACAACCTTCAACGAAGGTACGCCCATTCACGCATGTCTCCACACAGAAGACGCTCTAGCTGAGAATTGAACAGGACAATGTCTTACTGTCAGGCAACAAAGCTACCGCAGCACCACCACCGCAGTCTTAACACCCCAAATACATACCATAGGTAAAATGGCATTCCTCCAGTTTGCAGTAGCTAAGTTTACAGTGTGTGTGTGTGTGTGTGTGTGTGTGTGTGTGTGTGTGTGTGTGTGTGTGTGTGTGTGTGCGTGTGTGCGTGTGTGTGTGTGTGTGTGTGTGTGTGTGTGTGTGTGATAGAACTCGCTTGGCAGGGGCTTCGTCTGTGTGTGTGTTTGTGTGCATGTGTGTGTTTGTGAAAAACAGATCTACACACATCACTGGCAGGCACACATATAACTGTTTTGGGTAGCAGTAAAAAAGAACAATTAATAAGTTTCTCGGGCCATGTATTGCTTTCTGTAAAAGCAGATTTTGACACAGGCTTAGTGAGGGCTTTTGTCCTGGACCTAACCTACTCTAAACCTGGTTCTGATCAAAGGGGTGCACAGAAGATTGATATATCTTGTGTCATTGTTGAGGGCAATTTGGTCATTTTTTCATTAAGTTTCCTCACAATCAAGCCTGAGAGGTGTACACATGCAGTCATTATACTTTGTGCAGTGACAGGGCACAGAGTAGTAATTACTTATTTAACTTTTCGTCACAATCAACCTTCAGAGGTACGCACAGAAGGACACTATAACTTCTGTGAGGGTTAGTGACTGTGTGGTTATTATAGCAATAATCAATTATGTCAGTGTGGTATATTAAGATTTACCCACAGTTGGTGTGGTTTAATCACAAGGGTAAATTCCGAGTGATTAAATAAAGCCAGCCATGGGTAAATATTAATATACCACACCACAGAGTTGGTTATTGCTATTAATACAATGACATTATATAAGAAAAAAATGACTTACTTTTTATAAATAATGTATTTGTATAATGGCGCCGTGGTGTCCTTTCACTTCTGCTGCATATCCTGTTGCTTTTTTTGTTGTACTGTGCATGCGTATGGGACTTACGTTCCCATGCTTACCAGTACATCAGTGCTTTGGAAAGGAAGCAATGGAGAAAGGAAGGTCTTCGTTGCTCCTTTAATGTTTTGGAGAATTTAGTGCTAGGAGAGAGACAGAATAGAGGAAATAAAAGGAAAATCAGGCACGTGTCTTTAGTTTTTGAATAACATACCTGATTTTCCTAGTATTTTCTCCATTCCGTCTCTCTCATATGTCCAGACTTTGGATTTCTAATTTTGTTTATTTATTTCTGTTTCAAAAAATTTAAAAGTTACAGTGTATACAAATGGAAAAAAAGTCTGGGCGACAAGACCTTTTTTCCATTGGTATAAGCTCGGATTTACAACATGCCCACTGGTTGGGCTGACCAATTAGCGTGCTTTTTGAATGCTAATGGCCATGGCCATTGTACAATATTTCTTTAATTTTCCTTGCAGTCAAACTACACAAATATTCGTAGATATTCACTGTAGATTGTGTAGGGGAAAGGGACTAGGTCTTTAACATTCCTCAAGATCAAACCTCGGAGGCGTGCACAGAGCATTACCATAGCTTGTGTAGGTGGTAGGGAGTCTCTAGAAGTAAAGAAATTGAAATACATTACCATGGTCATTATTTTGTTTTCACTTTCCTCACAATCAAGCATCAGACATTTATACAGGTGGCATCATTTGGGGGTAGGCTAGGAAGTATGCAGAGTATATACATCTGACAACATCAAGTTGAAATATTTTACATTGTTCTATCTGTTTTCTCTTTTATCTCAAGCCAGCATCAGAGGGTACACAAAAGGTGGCTGTCTCTTGTGGGCATGCCTCTTAACCACTCATCTTTAAGACTTGCATTTAATATCTGTTCTGCTTTTCCAATTTGCTCTTAGATAGATCAGATTTCTGCTATTTCATTGATTTATTTGCAGATACAATAAAAGAAGATCTTGTTTAAGTTTAAGTCAAAACAGAGTCAACAGACCGATTGCAGAGTGCAACTGAAATTCTGCATTTTTTTAGAGGTCACATACTGTGTGTAAACTGGTGCTGTGTCTTACAAAGAAGGGACTGTGAATGGAAATGCTCTGCACTTAGATATATCTGTGTTTTGGAGTTGAACTAGGCCTTGCTGAGCCAGTAGACGGACACGGTTTCATTTCCTAAGCTCCTGCTGTTAGTATTATGTTGGCACTACACGTGGGCAATGAAATAAAAGATTTGGGGAGGCTGCCTTTTCCTACTGGTGCTGCTCCCCCATGTGTGAGTCTAAATCTGTTACTGCTACCACACATGACCCTGCAGTGCTGCCTTCATACGTATCACTGGATAAAATGTAAGCTATTGGCGGAATGGAATTATATAAGGTTTATTTGACTTTTACATCTGTTAGTCAAAGCCATCTGTTTCCTTTATCACTTTCTAAGTTATTGGGAATATTTTGTTATGGCTGGGGACAAGGCACTTTGTGGTAGCAGTGATGGCGTGCTAGAATAAGCTTCTTTATTTTGCAGCTTTTGGACTAATACATTTTGATTTACTGCAGCCAGTAATCTACCAGTAAAGCTTGTTGATGGGAGTTTGTTCTTTTACAGGATCGTACTGTTGTTCATGAGCTCTGGTCTCCTATTGATCTAAGCAGGAAAATTGTGTTTTTTATACTTGCCTGCCTAAAATGTATTATCTGTAACTATGTTTAAAGCACAACTACACTCAGAATGCAATATTTCTTTTCCAAAGAGTATATTTCCATCCCTAGAGGATGATCCCCATACTTTCATATGTTGGAAAAGCATGAGTTAGCAATTTCTCCTACTCTATGGCATTTCTAGCCATGTCTGCTTTGTCAGTGCACACCACACCAAGGCTGAATGAAATCTCATGACAGGAATTCAGATACCTCGCTGTTGCATTACAATGCGTATCACATCTGCAACAATTTTGCAAAAGAAAACAAATACAGCAAGATATCTGTATCTCATTTCTTATTTCACACTCGCTACGGTCATAAAATTCATACCTCTGATTCTACACTGTCATAAAAAGCCCTTTTCTTTCCCTTTCCTGGGGCCATAAACCTGTTATAGTCTGAAGATGAATAAATGTGATAACCACTGAGAGCAACTTCATTAATCAGTTGAGCACTACAAGCCAAGATAAACAACACTCAGGCTGACTCAGCGTAGAAAAACAGAAATGAAACTCAAAAGATCACTTTTTAATAAGGCTAACTTTTCTGGAACTTCACAGTAACAATTAACATCACCAAGCAGAATAAAATTACGTTTAATTGTTCACAGACTAGTTTCAAAAAGTGGTCTACAAATTAATTAGAGGAGAACAGGTATGCTGCCGCTAAATGGTTATATCTGTTTTTTTTGCATGCATAATCATCAAAAAACAAGACAGTGAGTGCGTGTGTGTGTGTGTGTGTGTGTGTGTGTGTGTGTGTGTGTGTGTGTGTGTGTGTGTGTGTGTGTGTGTGTGTATATGTGTGTGTTTGTGCATCTTGTGATAGAACTCGCTTGGCAGGGGCTTCGTCTGTGTGTGTGCTTGTGTGCATGTGTGTGTTTGTGAAAAACAGATCTACACACATCACTGGCAGGCACACATATAACTTTTTTGGGTAGCAGTAAAAAAGAACAATTAATAAGTTTCTCGGGCCATGTATTGCTTTCTGTAAAAGCAGATTTTGACACAGGCTTAGTGAGGGCTTTTGTCCTGGACCTAACCTACTCTAAACCTGGTTCTGATCAAAGGGGTGCACAGAAGATTGATATATCTTGTGTCATTGTTGAGGGCAATTTGGTCATTTTTTTTCATTAAGTTTCCTCACAATCAAGCCTGAGAGGTGTACACATGCAGTCATTATACTTTGTGCAGTGACAGGGCACAGAGTAGTCATTACTTATTTAACTTTTCGTCACAATCAACCTTCAGAGGTACGCACAGAAGGACACTATAACTTCTGTGAGGGTTAGTGACTGTGTGGTTATTATAGCAATAATCAATGATGTCAGTGTGGTATATTAAGATTTACCCACAGTTGGTGTGGTTTAATCACAAGGGTAAATTCCGAGTGATTAAATAAAGCCAGCCGTGGGTAAATATTAATATACCACACCACAGAGTTGGTTATTGCTATTAATACAATGACATTATATAAGAAAAAAATGACTTACTTTTCTTAAATAATGTATTTGTATAATGGCGCCGTGGTGTCCTTTCACTTCTGCTGCATATCCTGTTGCTTTTTTTGTTGTACTGTGCATGCATATGGGACTTACGTTCCCATGCTTACCAGTACATCAGTGCTTTGGAAAGGAAGTAATGGAGAAAGGAAGGTCTTCGTTGCTCCTTTAATGTTTTGGAGAATTTAGTGGTAGGAGAGAGACAGAATAGAGGAAATAAAAGGAAAATCAGGTACGTGTCTTGAGTTTTTGAATAACATACCTGATTTTCCTAGTATTTTCTCCATTCCGTCTCTCTCATATGTCCAGACTTTGGATTTCTAATTTTATTTATTTATTTCTGTTTAAAAAATTTTAAAAGTTACAGTGTATACAAATGGAAAAAAAGTCTGGGCGACAAGACCTTTTTTCCATTGGTATAAGCTCGGATTTACAACGTGCCTACTGGTTGGGCTGACCAATCAGCGTGCTTGTTGAATGCTAATGGCCAGTCATTGTACAATATTTCTTTAATTTTCCTTGCAGTCAAACTACACAAATATTCGTAGATATTCACTGTAGATTGTGTAGGGGAAAGGGACAAGTCTGATCACTAGGTCTTTAACATTCCTCAAGATCAAACCTTGAAGGTGTGCACAGAGCATCACCATAGCTTGTGTAGGTGGTAGGGAGTCTGTAGAAGTAAAGAAATTGAAATACATTACTATGGTCATTATTTTGTTTTCACTTTCCTCACAATCAAGCATCATACATTTTATACAGGTGGCATCATTTGGGGGTAGGCTAGGAAGTATGCACAGTATATACATCTAACAACATCAAGTTGAAATATTTTACATTGTTCTATCTGTTTTCTCTTTTATCTCAAGCCAGCATCAGAGGGTACACAAAAGGTGGCTGTCTCTTGTGGGCATGCCTCTTAACCACTCATCTTTAAGACTTGCATTTAATATCTGTTCTGCTTTCCCAATTTGCTCTTAGATAGATCAGATTTCTGCTATTTCATTGATTCATTTGCAGATACAATAAAAGAAGATCTTGTTTAAGTTTAAGTCAAAACAGAGTCAACAGACCGATTGCAGAGTGCAACTGAAATTCTGCATTTTTTTAGAGGTCACATACTGTGTGTAAACTGGTGTTGTGTCTTACAAAGAAGGGACTGTGAATGGAAATGCTGTGCACTTAGATATATCTGTGTTTTGGAGTTGAACTAGGCCTTGCTGAGCCAGTAGACGGACACGGTTTCATTTCCTAAGCTCCTGCTGTTAGTATTATGTTGGCACTACACGTGGGCAATGAAATAAAAGATTTGGGGAGGCTGCCTTTTCCTACTGGTGCTGCTCCCCCATGTGTGAGTCTAAATCTGTTACTGCTGCCACACATGACCCTGCAGTGCTGCCTTCATACGTATCATTGGATAAAATGTAAGCTATCGGCGGAATGGAATTATATAAGGTTTATTTGACTTTTACATCTGTTAGTCAAAGCCATCTGTTTCCTTTATCACTTTCCTAGTTATTGGGAATATTTTGTTATGGCTGGGGACAAGGCACTTTGTGGTAGCAGTGATGTTGTGCCAGAATAAGCTTCTTTATTTTGCAGCTTTTGGACTAATACATTTTGATTTACTGCAGCCAGTAATCTACCAGTAAAGCTTGTTGATGGGAGTTTGTTCTTTTACAGGATCGTACTGTTGTTCATGAGCTCTGGTCTCCTATTGATCTAAGCAGGAAAATTGTGTTTTTTATACTTGCCTGCCTAAAATGGATTATCTGTAACTATGTTTAAAGGACAACTACACTCAGAATGCAATATTTCTTTTCCAAAGAGTGTATTTCCATCCCTAGAGGATGATCCCCATACTTTCATATGTTGGAAAAGCATGAGTTAGCAATTTCTCCTACTCTATGGCATTTCTAGCCATGTCTGCTTTGTCAGTGCACACCACACCAAGGCTGAATGAAATCTCATGACAGGAATTCAGATACCTTGCTGTTGCATTACAATGCCTATCACATCTGCAACAATTTTGCAAAAGAAAACAATTACAGCAAGATATCTGTAGCTCATTTCTTATTTCACACTCGCTAAGGTCATAAAATTCATACCTCTGATTCTACACTGTCATAAAAAGCCCTTTTCTTTCCCTTTCCTGGGGCCATAAACCTGTTATAGTCTGAAGATGAATAAATGTGATAACCACTGAGAGCAACTTCATTAATCAGTTGAGCACTACAAGCCAAGATAAACAACACTCAGGCTGACTCAGGGAAGAAAAACAGAAATGAAACTCAAAAGATCACTTTTTAACAAGGCTAACTTTTCTGGAACTTCACAGTAACAATTAACATCGCCAAGCAGAATAAAATTGCGTTTAATTGTTCACAGACTAGTTTCAGAAAAGTGGTCTGCAAATTAATTAGAGGAGAACAGGTATGCTGCCGCTAAATGGTTATATCTGGTTTTTTTTGCATGCATAATCATCAAAAAAACAAAACAGTGTGTGTGTGTGTGTGTGTGTGTGTGTGTGTGTGTGTGTGTGTGTGTGTGTGTGTGTGTGTGTGTGTGTGTGTGTATGTGTGTGTGTGTGTTTGTGTGTGTATTTCTGTCTGCTGTCTGTCTGTCCTTTTCTCATTCAAAACAAACATGCACATACTTGCATAGCCGGATCATGGTCAAATGGGGACCTAGACATAGTAATGGAACAACCACCCCCCCACAACCCCCACCTCTCCCCACAGCCATTCCAGTGTCCCGTTACTTGGCTTTTTCTCTCCAATTACCATAAACTGTTCAAACCAATAGTGTGCATGTTATTTTCTTCTTTACTTTTTCAATGATTGCAAAGATCTGTATTTAATTAAAAAAATTTACATCAAATTTTATAGTATAAAACTGATTATGTGCTAAATAAAGCAAGATAGTCTCACATTGAAAACAGACTTACCATAAGCAACGGTAAACTTCTCTTCTCTTCTCTTAAAACTCACATTTATTGCAAATGCATTGAAACTCGCATTCAGTGACAATGCATCTGGCTGGTGGTGAATTAAGTGTACCTTGGGCCCTGTGCTGTTTTCAATGTTTACATGTACTTTATCGCCAGTATGTTGTTGTTGCTGTTGTTTGTCTTCCGGCTTTTCCCAGTAAGGGGTCGCCACAGCGGAACTCCGGTCCGCTAATGATTGGCAGTAGATTTTTATGAAATGCTGAGGTGCCAGCTCGACGCCCAACCTTCAACGAAGGCACGCCCATTTACGCACGCATGTCTTTCTAATGCTACCCAATCGCGGGGAGGACATGCAGACTCCACACAGAAGGCACTCCCAAGGCCAGCCGAGAATCAAACAGGAGAACTTCTTGCTGTGAGGTAACAATATCATAAAATCCAGCCACGTGCAGCACATTTTAAACAGAAGAGCATTCATGAGAGCATAAGAAATATTAACTACCTGATAACGTATGCTAAATCAATATGCACAATATCTGCAAAAGTAAAACTCATCTGAACAATTCTACATTAAAGGGAACTATTACTAATGCAGAGGTTGCTGCCAGCAAACAACTTTGCATTTTAATGCTTCATCTACAAATGTAGTGTCTGCTTATGCTTATGTTGCATTAAAAAATGGTGGGCTGCTTATATTCCCATAAATTCAAGAACTATATCAACTATGCAATAGGGAATAAGTGGCAAACAATAACAACAGTTTCATAGTTATTATACATGCACCCTGGAGACCATTATGGAGCCTAGCCCAAATTACCAAGAAATCAAAAGTACTGTCTGCTTAAGTGACTTTGCTCAATATCACACAGTAGGTAAAAGAAGGTGGAAAGATTCAAATCCTTGTCACAGGAAGCAGCTCATTTAGAAATCGGGTTTATGTTAAAACAATGAAAAGTGTAAATATCAAATGCTTGGATGAGCGAAAACGCATATAATCAAAATCGCTATTGTGGGGGGGCTGCACCCCCCACACCCCACACCCCTTAAAAATATATTCCAACTCCAAAATCGCACTACAGTGAGGAAAGGGCAAGTTTTCTTGATCTGCACTGTACCATGATCACACAATATTGATGTTGCTTACCTGCATTTTCACTCATCCGAGTGTTTGATATTTACACTTTTCGTTGTTTTAACATAGACCCTAGAAATCAGTGCTTTAGTGTTCTGCACTAACTTCCAGAGTAACACTTTTTAACTAAATGTAGAAATCCTTTACTATTTGATCTTTCTAGAGAAGACTGTATCACTGTAATATGAAAAAATTACTACATAATGGACACTGAGGATCAGATGGTTCTGATCATCATTCCAAATAATGCAAACTGTATGACCTGACAAATCTCAACCCCTTTACAGTTGCTGCAGTCAGTAAAGAAGGAATTGCAAAAATATATTTATATATAAAATCAGGAGCTTAATAGAATACTCCAAAGCCAACTTTGAGGCTAAAATAGTTACCTAAGCAAAAGACAATCACAAGGCATTTTTAGTTATGTTCATAATCTCAGAAGCATAATGCAGCAATGCTCTGAGCTCATTGTGACAACAATGAGGCAGAAGATATAGCAAACCTACTGGCCAATAAAATTAGGTTTAACTTTACCCCTCTCCTACCTCCAACCATCCCTCAAGATATACCTGAAACTGGTTCACTACAGCAATCCCACGAGACCAAGTTCTAAAAGTGCTATCAAAAGCTAAAAATGCTGTATCGATGGGTCTTGACAATATCTCTGAATACATTTTAAATAGTGTGAAGCATGATTTAGCCACTCTCCTAACAATACTGTTCAATCTCAGCCTTCATACAGATTTTGTACCAAGTGAATGCAAAATTGCTGCAGTCATTCTTCTGCATAAGGGAGGACCTTATAGACCCATAAGTCTGACCAGTCTCATCAATGAATAAAGGCAAAATGGTACACACTGCATACCTTGACCTGCCAAAGCTTTTGGCACAATTTCCCACTCAGGCAATAGTAGAAAAGCTAAAGAAACTGGGAATACACATCTGTGTCACCTGCTGGATTGCTAACTGGCTCACAGATAGGATGCAGATAATCAAAATAAGGAAAGATACCTCCACAAATAAACCAGTCACTAGTAGAGTCTCCCAGGGTTCTTTGCTGGGACCTCTCCTTGTTGGCATCTACTTTTCAAATAACAAAGGGTTCTGGTTCACTAAATTTGCAGATGACTGCAAACTAGGAGCAGTCATTGAATCCCCAGATGACTTCACCATCCTGCGGGAAGGTTTGTCTCAAATAAGTAACTGGTGCCAAAATCATGAACTGAAACTAAATGCCAAAAATGCATTATTGTATCCTTTGGGAATCATTTACTCCTGGGAACTACCACATTGCAATACACCCCTAAGAGCTGACCAGTTGTTCATGATTTAGAAACTTATGTGGACAGTGACCTAACTTTTGACCAACATGTGCCTGTTGTTGTAAGAAAGTCCTATACTGAACAGCTGATAAACAAAGGGATTGTGTCTAGATCTAGGAACATCATTGCCCCCCTTTACTCAGCTCTCATTAGGCCATTCATTTAATATAATGCCCCCTTTGGCATTTATTTGTCTAAACACATGGAACAATTGAAACATCAACAGAGATACCTTACTAAAAGGATACATGCACTAAACAACACATCCTACATGGACCGAATCAAAACTCTGTCTTTATACTCAGTATCCTACAGACTCCTAAGAAGTGACCTGTGTCTGGCAAACAAGACATCCTCTGACCCATCACTGATGGATTTACTAGGGATCTAAGCTTCTTTTGCAACAACAACAACAGGATGATTTGGAGAGACAGGTATAACTCACAGAGGATACTGCTGTTGTGGAATAGACTCTTCATCCACATAAAACAAAGTTCATCCCTGTCCATTTTCAAGTGCAACTTAGATCTATGGATGGAAAACAGAAAATTTACCCTAGGACTGCTGTCTGTACTACTAATGGACAGAGGTATCTCCTAAATGCTGTGTCCCATAGATGGGTCCCCTCAAATTATCAATGGTATAATACTTCATTAGGGGTAATATATAATTATTGACCATGGGATGGGTAAGGTCAATTTATAACCAAATGGGATAGGTTATTTCAAGCACAAAAAGGGACAGTGTCTAGGCCTAACAAGTCCCACAAAAGCAGTGTGCCTAGTACTCACCAATGAACCTAAATGCAACACGTATAGACTATATTAAAAAATCCAGGTCTGTTAATGAATTAATTCATTCTTTAGTGAAATGGATAAAGCAAAACAATTGAAAACAATATAAAAGTTACAGTGATTTTGTTCAACAACCCTCAAGTCATACAAAAATCAGAAATATTACTGCTTGCAACATATTGTTTTTTTTTTGGGGGGGGGGGGGGTCTTACGTGCTTATAGGACACCTTCATCTTATTTTTGACTGTGAAAAGCTGAAAGGCTGCCAACCCAGCCAGATAGAATCTTGTAAATAATTCTGTGTGATTTGTAAATATTAATATAATCCATAGGATGGTTTTACAAATGTAAAAGAGAACTATATGTTATGAGTAAACTATATGTTGTACTGAGCTTCAAAAATGTAACCTCAGTGCACTCTGCTGGAAGAAGGCTGATGAGTCAAGCATTGTATGACTATTTGATCTCAAGAGACGTGATGTCTGGACAGGTAAATTGTTTCTATTGTTTTGAGACCAGAGTTAATTGCTAGATTTTACATGTGCAATGTCTTTTATTGCTGTGGCTTCCTGCAGGTGCACATTGCAAAAAGATATGTTAAACTCTGAGTTTCTGTTACCCTGGGAAATTAAACCAGAGAAGTGTCAAGAATGACATAATCTGAAATGAGTCAGAAGTGATGTATTATCAGTTTAAGACTTTCTCAAGAGAGAGAGAGAGAATTAGGGCATTTTGCATTTGTCTACAGAACTAATAACATCACCAGCACTTGCTTGCTCTGTATGTATGTAAATTGTTTAGAACATTGTTTCTCTTGGAAAACAGTAAGATTAAACTAGCTGTTTTCTGTATTTATGTCAGACTATTCTACAGTATTATTTTAAGCATTTTCCTGTGATCTCTGAACTCCTGACTAGCATTGTGTTGAATTGAGAAGATTTGTCTTGTGCTTTTATTATTTATTATTAAATGTTTTAAAACCTTTCAACTGTGGCTGTTTTGTGTAGAGATAATTTAAACTCTGGAGTACATTGCATGTGTATAGTAATACTGTCCAAGCCACCCCAATAAGCATTGCTGTTCATCATACTTACTAATTGGATAATAATAATATTGCACAGTAAAATTGGACACCCTTTGGTAAGGGCCTTGTTAGAAGATGATATTAATGGTTGGTGGCAGTGATTTTTACCTTATAGCCTGGGCAGAGAAGGGGGCATAGCTGGAGAACATGTGCCAGCCTTCCCCAGGAGTGTCTGTGTGTTTGTATATAACTCATATCTCAAAGTGTGTGTGTGTCAGCTACTTGGGCAGGGTCACAAAGCACTGGTTGGACAGAGAGAGTGCTGGAGGTTTTAGCTTGACCACTAGCCTGGGACCTGTACCCTATAGTTGTGCCAGTGGGGTGTTTTACTGGGGATCTGGAGAGAAAGGGAGAAACCAGCCCCAGACTGACTGTGATCTCTGTGTTCTCTTAAGTGAAATTGTACTTTACTGCATGTGTACTTGTTATCCTTCCCAATGTGCATGTCCCTCACTGGTGCTAGTGGTGAGGATTGATGCTCCTTGGATACTGGGCCAGTGCACGGGTTTCACATTGACCTCCCTATGTCTTCCTTGTCATCAAGAATAGCTACCCTCTGACATCACTCACTACAGGTCTGACTGATTTAGATGACTAATAATGCTGTATTGTTGCAGAATATATCTCCAGGGTCTACACAGCCTGATCATGGAAAAATGTGACCCTATGCAGGATAATGAATTAGACCCCCACCAAACATACTAATAGCCCATTACTTGGCTGTCTCTCTCCAGTTAACATAAATACTGTTTAGACCTATCAGTGTGCAATATTTTCTTCCTCTTTACTTTTACAATTATAAGAGAGGTTTGGATTTCATTTGAAACTTTTATTTCAGATTTTACAGAAAAAACACTGACAGCCATTTTCTAAACAAAACACTCTCACATAGAAGATAAACTTAGCATGAGAAACAGTAAACTTCCCTTGAAAGTCACATTTAGTGAAAATGCATCTGGCAATCAATTAAACTAGAGATCTGCTAGGATTCATACTCACAAATAGCATACACTAATTAGCATGGCAATCTAGTCAAAACAACTGATGGTGAGCATTGCTTTAACATGTACAAATAATAAAAGGTAAAGGCAGTAAACTGGAGACAGATGTGTGCTTTTCCTTATAAGGTCCTGCACATGTTCTGTAATATGCTTAACTGCAGATAATAATACTAAGAAGTACCTTTTATCAGATGCAGGAGAAACCTTATATCAGGTTAAATTTCTACACAATGATTTGTCAGCATTTACAAAAATGCTAAACAGACCACACATAGAGATTTTTTTCTAGTGGCCAACCTTTTGATGTTAAGAGTGCACATGAATTAGTCCTTAACAACAGCAAACTCACTTGCTCAACAGATAATTACATAATTGCATGTGAATTAGCTGTCTGTAGTTAGCAACTGTCTAAACAATTAATTATAAGCAATTATCATTGTAACATTTAATTTAACTAAATAGCAAGTTTTGTTAAGTAGTAATGATTTTACAGATTCTGCACCATTTAATTCAAACAATTCAAGACTATCAGATTAAAAATAGACTTAGCTCCACTCAGTTCAGCAAGAAACGAGTCCCAACTGCCAATCAATGTATAAGCACTTGATCTCCATTTCAATACTGAAAAAACAGTAAAGAAAATCCTCACACCAGTTCCCAGACATCTCCATCTCAGTTGCATATGTAGCGCCAATCTCTGTAATTTGATGGATGTCTCATTGTGTGCATACAATGGTTGTCTGTGATGCAGCAGCAGGACATCAGAAGATAATTAATGAGGCAGTAGGATATCTATAGAATTTTCAATTTTTATGTGCTATAATCAGTTTACTCAGTCATTGTTGAGTGACTGGAACCCCCCCCCCCCACCAGCATCAGGCCCTAGACAACAGCCTGGGTCACCTTGTGCTGGATCTGGCCCTACATACATGTGTGTAGTTCAAGAACATACACAAAATATCAAACCAGAGGAATTTATGTTATGCTAATTTTAATCTCTAGATTTTCTATTTAGAAAAGAATATTTAAAAATAAAATATTCATTTCTAACCTACTAGCATTCCTGGTGCATAATCTTTTGTCTTAACAATTACTCTCCACATGAACATAAAAGATATTTTAACAAAATAGTAATAGTTTGTGAAGGCTAAGCCAGAGTCCATTGTTGCTGTCATGCATAGCCCTGCAGTTATGCCAGTGTACTAACCATTATGTAAATTGCAGGCTTTTGGGAATTATTTACATCATTTAGGAAGACTTACTTTATTATTAATATAAACTAACTCATAGCCCAAGTACCAGTGCTTTTTTATAGGTAAGTGTATTGCTTATGTTGATATGCTTTTTACTGATACTTCCTCTGAATCTCTGTCTGTGCCCTCAGAAGCTTCTTTCACCTAGTCATCTGACCAGACTTTGCTTTGCAGTATTGATCAGAGCTGAGTGTGACATAAACAAAAGTTATGTACTTATCATAATGATAGCTCAGTGTTGTCATCTTCTGTCCCCCTCAACTGATGGACATTTGGATCTGATCCTTTCTGAGATCTGCCACTCTACAGACTCTCAGATTCAAGGCTCAGTCTCCTCTCCTTACCCATAATCCCCCACCATCTACCAAATTACCTCAAATCAAGTTTCCCCACTTACTACAATAAAAGAGCACCTATACAAATACATGACAAAACTCCTGCCTATGTATAAATGTATACATGGCATACATACCAAAACTGTAACATGACAAGGCTCCAGTCAGATCATTGGTGTCAACCCAAAACCAATAAAATGGCAATGACAAACTGGTAGGAGGACAGAGAGTGGAAAAGTTGAGGAGGATGGAAGACAACAATACAGATCTATTGCTATGGTAAATATATAAATTTCATATTGAATGTTGTCTCCATCTATCCTCAACTGAAGGGAAAGAGTCTTAAGCTACTACAAACCTTGGGTAGTCTCATGAAAGAATATTCTGGATAATGGTTGAACCAAAGGGTGCCTGAAACCAAGACTGCAAATCCTGCTTGTAGTGAGATACAAAGGTATGTACATTAGACCAAGTTGCTGCTGCACAAATGTTATCAATAGGTACCCTAGAAAAATATGCAGTAGAAGAAGTAATTGCCCCAGTAGAATAAGCCTAGGGGAGTGCCAGGCAAATTCAAGCCCCTCTCCTTATACACATGGGAAATGAAATCAAATAGCCAACTTGAAAGTATAACACTCTTCCCAATTTGACTGAAGAGAAGGACACAGAGATGGTCAGTCTTACTAATAAACTTAGTACGGTGCAAGTAAAATCTGAGTTGTTGGTGCACGTGTATCACATATTTTCCTTTACTGGAAAACTGATTAAAGAAAACAAGGAGATGAACGGCCTGATTCAGTGAGATCTCTGAGGCCACCTTGAAAAGAAAGGGGGGACTGGTTCTAAGTGATACCCTGTCCTCGTGGAAGACCAAATACAGAGGTTTACAAAAAAGAGCTTGAAGTTCTGATATCCTCAGAGCAGAAGTAACCACCACTAGAAAACTATCTTTCATCAAAAATACTTCAATTGAACAGTAGCTGCAGGCTCAAAGCAATGTCTTGTCAATGGCTGAAGGAGAATGGTAATGGCCCAAGGTGGAATAGGGTCCCTCAAGAGAGGAAAGAGAATCAAAGTACTCCTTACAAAGGCTCTCGATAACTTTAAGGAAGTAATGGAAGTTTGCTATTCTCTTATGTGGAAGTTTGAAATGGCAGCTATTTGAACCTTGATGGTGGAATAAATATCCTTGAACAAAAAAAGATAAGCCAAGACATCTCCTAAAATGGCGATAAGACTTCTACCAAATATATTACTTTTATTCTTTACACTTACATCCTTTCTCTTATCTGCCTATATCTCTACACACTATCACAATTTCCACTTTATGGTTACCTACTCTCCAAACTATCCAGACATCCACCACCCTTCTACCCCTTCATACAACTGTATCATATCACCTCATCTATTTAACAGCTCTTGCACTCATCTCATCCCATTCAAAGTTCTTCGTTCAAATTCCTACTCCAACTCTTTGTACAGATTCCTGAAACTTCTTAATAAACTGAAGTTCATGCATCTTACCTTGATAAACTACATACTTGTATGTGGAGACATACACTCCAACCCAGGCCCACTGACTGCCTCACCTATAGATGCACCTCTTTCAACTAGCATAAATAACCTGCACTATATAATTCCTCTAACCTTTTAATACTAAATTTTAATGTAAGAAGCCTATTAAATAAGATTTATGAATTCCATGTGACTATTATCCACTACTCACCACATATATCCACTTTAACTGAAACCTGGCTCAAACCACACATTCTAGTTCAGGAAATACTATCCTCCAGGATACAGTATCCAAAGACAAGACAGAACTCTCAAATGCAGTGGAGGATTAACAATAATTTATAAAGACTATTTAAAAGTACAATGTCTCAACTCCCACCCCCAGTTATTTCAAACAAGGAAACTCTAATCCCCCATCTTCAATTAAACCCCATAAGAATATTATTATCATAGTCATCTACCTTCCCCCAGGCAACAATCCATCTGCTATTGAAGATCTACTAAGCTGGTGCTGCTCAACACTAAGACAAGAAACTATTATAATGGCTGATTTTAACCTTGGCTGGGACACTACTGGCTCTAATAATCCTTCTAACCATATAAACCTTTATGACTTTAACCACTTAATTCTCAATCCAGCTAGGGTTGACAAACATACTAATAAACATTCCATCCTTGACTGGTCCCTTACTAATTCAAATCCCGAATCTTATCTCTCTGGATGTCTTCCTTACAACCTGAGTGATCATCTACCAACCTACCTACAGATACAACACTACCGTACCTCTAGAGAAATAACATAGAAACTTATCTGCAACAAATCTAACCTTACTCCAGAAAACTGTACTACACTTCTCCAGCAAGTCAACTGGTCCCCCCTAAAACATCTCCACCTTGACCAAGTAGTTCAATACTTCAATGAAACATTTCTCTCTATCTTAAATAGGTTAGCTCCCCTTAGAAGAGCACAATTAAAAGCCAGACACATTCCCTGGCTTTCTACTGATGCAAAAATTCTCCTCAAAGAGACAAAACATGGCATGATAACCAACTCTTAAAAAACTAAACCATCTTGAAAAACTACCAACAACTTTGTAATTTTACAAAACAGCAAATCAGGCACAACTAACAACACTATGCAACAATCCAAAATAGGCACAGCAACCCAAGGAACCTTTGGAATGCCATCAATCAACTCCTAAGACCTGGTCATGTCACAATCCCTAGTCCCAATACTACAAACTCCCATGATAACAGTCATACAATTTAACAATTACTTTATAAATTCTATGCTATCTCTGGTGAAAGATAAAAACAATTCCCAATTATCTCTACCCACAAATCTTGAAATAAATGCTAATTCCTTCACCACTCAGCCTATACAAACTCATTACATAAAAAACTCCTATCCAAACGCAAATGCACTTCCACTGGTGCTGACCAACTTCCCAACGAATACCTTAAACTGTCTGCAGGTGCTATTATATACCCTATATCCATCCTTATAAATCGGTCTGTTTCTGAGCAATATGTCTCATTACTATGGAAAGTGTGCCATGTAATCCCTCTTCACAAAGGTGGCACTTCCACTGATTTTTCTAACTACAGCCCCATAGCCATCTTTTTTTCTCTAGCAAAAAATATTGGAAAAATGTATTCACTCACATCTTCTCAATTACCTCCTGAAAAACGTTTTATCTCCCTCCCAACATGGCTTCCAACCTACACATAGTACAACAACTGCCCTTATTAGCTTCATAAATACAGTAAACCAGCATAGGAACAACGGACTACTTACGTCCACTGTATGTCGCGATCTGTCAAAGGCCTTCAATATGGTATCCCACAAAAAACTTATCTTTAAGCTAGCCTCCCTTAACCTCTCTCATTCAACCCTTACCTGGCTCATTAGTTATTTGACCAACTGTCAACAAGAAGTTAAATGGCAAAACTAACTATCCTCTTCTCTTCCTATCTCTGTTGGTGCGCCCCAAGGTTCCAGCCTTGGTCCGCTCCTTTTCGCCATATTTACTAATAGAGTAAATAAACCAAAACCACGTTCTGGAACTAAAGTATTCCTTAACCAATGAAAGTCCAGCAAAACACACAGAAATAAGGAATACACCATAGATTCTTATTGATTTTAGTTTAATAAAATGCAAAGCTTTCAAGCAATAGCTCTTTCTCAATGCATTGAGAAAGAGCTGTTGCTTGAAAGCTTTGTGTTTTATTAAACTAAAATCAATAAGAATCTATGGTGTAGTCCTTATTTCTGTGTGTTTTACTAATAGACTAAACTTGGCCACCCAACATGCTACATTGGTCCAATATGCAGATGACTCTATGCAGTTGACTCTTCTCTCACACCTGGAGTTTATTACTTTCTTGTGTACTTAAACTCACCCTATGCCTCAATGTAAACAGCATTCATAAACATCTCAGAAATTATGTCTCTCTTTACTTGCACGTCAATGAATTTTATTTTTTTCTTTACTCTAGCACTGTTGCTTCTATTACGCAAAATCATGCAATATAATTGTACTATATTATTTTTATATTTCAATTATTGTAATTTTATATGTCAATGATTTCATTTTTTCATACACCATTGCTTCTATTTACCAGTCTCATGCAATGTAACTGTACTGTACAATCGTGTTTTTCTATCTAAGTGATTTTACCCTAATTTTATGTATCTTTGCAGAGCTTTTCTCCCTGGGCCTCCACTGAAAATGGGCTCTATTCAGGCCCAGTGGACTTTCCAAGTTAACAAATGCAATAAATCTGTTAAGGACAGATCCTGCCTCTTAAACATGGTCGATTTCTTTGAAACAGTCACCAAGGCCATTGACGAGGAGAAGGTGGTCCACACAGCCTACCTGGACCTCATAAAAGCCTTCAATACAATACCCCACTCGGGCATTATAGATAAGCTCACCAGCTTAAATATAAACCCCTATGTCACTAGATGGGTTGCAAAGTGGCTCAAGAACAGAACCCACATGGTTAGAATTGTTGGAGCCATGTCAGACTCCAAACCAGTTACAAGTGGCATCCCACAAGGCTCAGTCCTGGGACCTCTCTTGTTCGGTATATATTTCTCGGAGGTACAGGCCAACACGGAAGGACTGTGGCTGACCAAGTTCGCAAATGACTGCAAACTGGGTGCCATAATCGACTCTCCAGCCGACACAAGCATCCTTCAAAAGGGCCTCATAGAAACAGACAGCTGGTGCCAGAGCCATGGCCTCAAGCTAAACGCCAAAAAGTGTATAGTCATCCCCTTTGGCAAAAACAAAGTGCCCACAAATTACCACATAGGTGGTAATCCATTAAGTACAGAAGAAGTAATTAGGGACCTGGGGACTCAAGTTGATAGCAATCTCTCATTTGACAACCACGTGGCCAAAGTGGTTAGAAAAACATTTTATATAGCCCACCTAATCATGAAGGGTTTCACATCTAGATCAGGGGAGGTCATCGTGCCTCTTTGCTCATCCCTCATCAGGCCCATAATTGAGTACAATGCCCCTTTTGGGATGTACCTTACCAGACACCTGCAGAAACTGGAAACACCCCAAAAGTACCTCACCAAGAGGATCAAAGGGCTCAAACAGATGCCATATGCTGCCTGGTTAAAGAAACTCCAGCTCTACTCAGTGGCATACCACCTGCTCAGAGGCGATCTGTGCCTGACGTATAAAGCCATGTCCAACCCGGAATTAATGGACATGCTGCACCTCAGAAAATCCAAATCCCATCGAGCTACGTGCTCGAGAGACTTGAACCTTAACACTGAAATAAATAGGACATGCTGGAGGGACAGATTCATAACCCAGAGGCTCCCTTCACTCTGGAATAAAATCCCAGTCCAGGTTAGGCAGAGTCCCTCATTGACTCTCTTCAAGAGGAATCTTGATGAGTGGATGGGAGATCGTAGGTTTACCCCGGGTATCACTTCTGTGTCACTGTTAGACAGAGGCACAGTATACTAACCTCGAAAAAGGACATAGCAAAATTAGTTTAAAATGGGTGGCCAAAGTCAAACACACTCTGGCTAGGCTTATAAATGCCCTAGAGCAGATAGCCTAGTATGAACCTATGAACCTATGAACCTGTAAATAATAATAAATAATAAATCATATGCTCTATTCTATCACTACCTCCTCTACTCAACAAAATCTGACAATCCTTCCTGGACATTGAAAAATACCTTAATAACTCTTAACGCTTAAAAAAAACTTATGCTTTTCTGCAGTAGTAAAAAAAAAACATGGATACTATTTATTTATTTATTTATTTACATTTGTTGACCGGGAAGTGTCCAACTGGGCAAGTAGCCCATTTTCAGCAGAGACCCGGGGAGAAAAGCTCCACATCGACAAAAATAATTTAACATTTTTAAAAAAATATTTACATTTTTAAAAATGTAGAAGTTATACACAGAGGAAAAAAAACACAATAGACAAAAATGATATAGCAGAACAAATCAAATATATGAACAGTATGAAACCTAATTAAATTAGTTCTATATAAGCTATGTGCACATGACAGAGACATTTGTAGCAATTTGTGACAGAGAAGAGATTGATACTTGCAGTATGTACATTAACAAAGAAGAAAATATACAAATAGAAGAAAACACGCATTTGGAGTGAGAAGGGTGAAGGGAGAGAAAATGTGTGGGAAAAGAGAATTATCCAGGGGAACTACCTCTTCCACCATTCACTCATCTAACAATATACTTATTGAACCTGTTGATTATGCAAAACTGTTAGGGGTCACTATTGGCAAAGACCTCAAATTTGATAACACCTATCCCTAACTATCAAGACAGTCACTTGAAATTAGATTCCCTGTACAGAGTAAAGTCTTTTCTAACCGACTTCACCAGACATGCCATCTACAGAACTCACCTTCTATTCACCCTCTTATATGCCTCACCCATTTTCACTAACTTAAGAAAAGGTGACCTAAACAAACTAGAATCCTGCTAGTACAAAGCAGCCAGATTTGCTTCTAACCAACCTGTGAAAACCTATCACTGTAAGGCACTACATCAACTCTGCTGGCTAGAACTACCAAACCTACTAATTTTATCAACTAGTTCTAACTCATTCTACCATTTACTACCCAATTGCCCATCTTTGAGCAACCTAGTTCATCCTTACCCTAATAGCAGAACACTGAGGTCTTCCAATAAACTGCTCTTGAAGGTCAACAGGTCAAACAATAGCTACGGGGATTCTCTACAGTCATATAAACTTGCCAAAACCTTGAATGGTTTACCTCAAAACATACTTAACACAAATAGTACAAGTTCAAACAACTTCTTAGAGAACACCTTAACAACACTTGGCTTTGCTCCTGCACCACATCCAATTAACAGTTCTAATCATCCTCTTTATTCTGGCTTTCCCCTCTATACTTAATGTACCCTCTTCTTGGATCTCTCCCCTAATTTTCTCCATCCCTTTACCTCCTTCTCCTATCCCAGTTGCCTGATTACCTTCTCTTTACCTACCAGTCGACTGCATTGTTCTCAACCTAAAATGAGTAATTCTTTTGTATATTTATGTAATGTTGTTGTTTGTCTTTTGGCTTTTCCCGATTAGGGGTCACCACAGTGGAACTCCGGTCCACTAATGATTGGCAGTAGACTTTCACAAACACTGAGGTGCCAGCTCAATGTTCAACCTTCAATGAAGGCATGCCCATTTACGCATGTCTTTCGAACACCCATCCAACCGCGGGGAGGACATGCAGACTCCATACAGAAGGCACTCCCCACACTCCAGCCAAGAATCGAACAAGAGAACCTCTTGCTGTGAGGCAACAACGCTACCGCTGCACCACCCACAGATGTATATTTATGTAATAATTGATCAAAATGTTTTCTGTTAGGTCAAAAAGTCTTTTAATGCTCACTATGCTACTTTTTTTTTGCTTTTGTTTGCTATTTTACCATTTTTATGTTATATTAATTTCTTCTTCTTTTTTTTTTTCTTCTGTATATTCTGTCTTTATGTAAAGCCTGTTTTGCTGTTAACACTGTAGTTCATGGAGCTTTTCTCCCTGGGCCTCCGCTGAAAATGGGTCTTAGACCCATTCAGACTCTCCTGGTAAACAAATGCAAATAAATAAATACATCTAAGATGACAGGGAGATGAGGGAAAAAGGACCTATGCCCCTAATAAATACCCATATAGATTCTCTTCAATTTTCTTCTATATACTTTTCTGGCAGATGGTTTCTGTGAAGATGTCAGAATATGTACAATCTATGACAAATGTCTGGACTGTATAACCATCAGAGGAACTGGAGAAACCATTTGATTAGCTTGAGAGCTGCTCTGTCCAGGTGAGGCCTTCAATACCCATGGGGGGGGGGCATATCACATGAGCCAAATATAGGGTAACCACACCTTTCAATGTCAAAAGGGGTCAATAAGGATCTCCTTTGCCTTGCTCCACATTGCTTTCTGCAGGAACTTCAGTATAATTGGAGGTGGGGGATATGCATATTGGAGACCCAGGAGCCAATTATAGACAAGAGGTCCCTCGGGGACTCATCCTCCCAGGATGTCATGGTAAAGTAACAGCAGAACTTGATGTTTGAGGGAGTGTTAAATAGATTACAGGAAGGTTGGCTCCAGCAGTTAAAACTTTGGTCTGCCACCACTGAACTGAGGGAGTACTCATAAGGAAGTGGAATGGATTTGCTCAGTTTGTCTGCTAACTCATTGGACTTCCCTGGGATGTGCATTGCTGTCAGAAAGTGGTAGAAAGACATCACCCACTGCCAAACCCTCATCTCCTCTCAACATAGTGGGTAACAGCATGTTCTGCCTTGCTTACTGATGTACCAAACCACTGACATATTATCTGTTTGGATGGAAATCACACCTCTAAGTAGGGAGTCCTGAAAAGCCTGCAATGCTAGCAGGACTGCTCTTATCTCCAGGATATTGATGTGAAGACTTAACTCTGAGGGAGCCACATGCCTTAGACCATCTTTCACATGAAATGCCCCCACTCCAGTTGGGAAGCGTCCATGGACATTGAGGCTTGGGAAGATTGTTACGGAAATGGGTAACCCTGTGAAACTTGGGGGAATTCAGCCACTACTAAATATGACTTCTGCGAATGTGGGTTAGGCAGACAGGAAAGTTCATTAGCTGAGACTGTATCAACCACTGGACTGTGAAGGTCCATTGTAAACTCTAATGTAAAATCTGGACATAGGGACTAAAATGACTGAGGCTGCTATCAACCCTAGAAGACACAGTATGTACCTGGGTTGGAGTTTCTGATGGCAGAGTACTGTCATTGTCTGACGTCAAAGGATGAGACTCCTCAATTCTGGAAGTCTGGCTATCTGCAATGTGATAGCCAGATGGGTCCAAATTAACTCTATAGCTTATATGGGCTGTAATTTTGATTTATCATGCTGATTCTTATCCCTAAATGAGATCAGAGCTGGAGCAAGGAGTGCCTTGCTTGAAGAGAAAGATTCCTGGTGGGAGCAGTTATAAGCCAGTCATCCAGATATGGGAACACTCAGAACTCCTGCAGTCTGAGGTGAACTGTGACCACTACTATGCACTTGGCTAACACCCAGGAGGCTGTGGTGAGGCCAAAGGGCAGGATTCTGAAATGGAAATAACTGGATCCCAAGTGGCGAATGAAATCTGGCATAATTCAGTAGACAGAAAGGGATTATGGGTAAGAGGAGGAGCCTAAGCCCTGAATTCCAAAGTCTGTAGAGTAGCCAATACCTGATCAGATCCAAAGACCCATCAGTTGAGGAAGGATGGAAGAGACAGCATCAAATCTGTAGTATCACAGGTGGTAACTAATTGAAAGAATGTTTGTGATCACTTAGCTCATTTTAGACAGTACAGTAAGTGTGTATATATAATCTGAGTGCAGTAAAGATACATTTTTTTAGTAAAACTATACAGGTGTGCATCTGCAGGTACCAAAAAGTTCCAATTTTATAGATTTTTACCAAGCCAGAAGAACAAATTTACACAATCATGCCCCCATAGTCCAGAGGTGAAGATTTATACATATGCTAATTTTGAATGGTATAATTTTGGACCCACTGCCAAGATTTTTGATGCTTCCCTGCTATGATTTTGGCTGAGAGAGTGAGAGGTATATCTTGGGGGTGGGGTGAGGAGCCATGCTTTGTATAACAACAGCAACTTCAAATATATGATTGTGGTAATTTGTTCTTTCACTTTGACTCCAATCTAACGCAAGTGAGGTTCATAGAAGGTTGCTATCTTTTTGTGTGTGTGTGTGTTTGGGGGGGTGGAATGCAGGCACTATTCCATGTGTGATTTATGAATACACAAAATAATTTGTCTTTGTAGTTTAAAGGGAACTACTATTTTGTAATCGTTAAACATTAATTTTTGGACAGGGCGGCCATGGTGGTGCAGCGGTTAGTGTTGCTGCCTCACAGCAAGAGGCTCTCCGGTTCAATCCTCAGCTGAAGTGCCATCTGTGCAGAGACTGCATGTCCTCCCTGTGGTCACGTGGGTTTCCTCTGGGTGCTCCGGTTTCCTCCCATATCCCAAAGACATGCTGTAGGTGGATTGGACACTCTAAATTGGCCCTAGGCGTGTGTGTTTGTGTGTGTGTGTGTGTGTGTGTATGTGTGTGTGTGTGTGTGTGTGTGTGTGTGTGTGTGTGTGTGTGTGTGTGTGTGTGTGTGTGCCTTCTATGGAAGATTGGTTTCCGGGCTTGCAACTTGACACCATAAAACTCCACTGCCAATCATGAGTGGACAGGTGATCTGTTGTGGTGACCCCTAACCCCCAAAAAGCTGGAAGAAGAAACATTAATTCTTGGACAGAACGTACCTCTTTATCAAAAGAAAAAATAGACAGAATTTCTTTCATGGTCACAATTTTTGATCAGGCCAAACTTGAGTGAAAATGTTGGGGAAAAAGGTCTAAACTTTACCTCAGAGCATGTGACTTCTATGGGTCTAGCAGCTCCAACCCCCCCCACCCTCCTGGCTTAGGTTGATTATTTTTTCCACAGTCATTACAGAGCAATCTTTTCCGGTTAGGGTAAGTTGAATGTATGCAAGAAAGGAAGCAAGAAAATGCTAAAGAGTAAGACAACATGTATGAAAAGAAAAAAAAATCTGGATGCTGTGAGGAGGCCAGGATGGTCAGAAAATGGTAGGATGCAGAAGGTGCATTCAATGAATAGATTAGGTGGGCTATAGAGTCCTGTTGTTATTTTAATATAGACCATTAACATTCTATTTGCTCTACAGAAAACTCCAGGGTGAGAGGGATGTATAAACCAGAGTGGTACTTTTTACAATATTAATCTCCATAGAAAATCTAACATTTCATTAACCATTCTAAATCTAATCTGCCTTTCTTGTATTGTTCTTTTAAAAGTCTATTTTTCTGCATGCATGGCTTCACATAATAAATCTTCACCATAATTTCCTTGTATCATGCTTCCTCACTTTTATTTATACCCTCAACTCTAATT
This sequence comes from Protopterus annectens, assembly GCF_019279795.1. Taxonomy (NCBI): domain Eukaryota; kingdom Metazoa; phylum Chordata; order Ceratodontiformes; family Protopteridae; genus Protopterus; species Protopterus annectens. The sequence goes on from NC_056739.1 coordinate 1,817,567,222, forward strand.
TTCCAACGTTTTACTTTTTCATTATATTCTTTAACCTCCTTATTTTCATATACCTTTCTTTTCTCTATGATTTCTGCCAGACAAATTTATTATGTACTTCTCCCACATCATCTTTTATTGTTGTCCTTTTTTGCCATCCTATACAGAATCCAGTATAAAAGAATTGAAGCTAAATGTACAATAGGATTCCTTAAACCTATCCCTCCATCTTTCTTTTTACAATACATCACCCCTCTTTTAATGGTTTTAACTTAGAACCCCAAATGTCCCAAAATAATTTCCAATAATTTTTTAGACATAAAATAAAATTTAATAATGTATAATAGTTACATGTGATATTCATGAATTTAAAGTGAATTAACTATTTTTGCAAACATTTTAAACAAAAGTGTTATGAAAATTATATGCTTTATTATTAATTGAGTGTTGTTTCTTATTGGTCATTTTTTGATTGTTAGCTATTTAAATACGTTGGTTAGGTCAGGTTAGCATACTCATCTGAAGAAGTTGTTTGGACGAAAACGTATTTGTAACATTGTCAGCGTTAATGTGTGTTTGTTTTCCTTGGCTATTAAAGTGTTTCGAGTTTTGGGACAGGTTGGATCATTGTGTTTTTTTAACTTGTTATTAATTTTTTAGACATCTTGGAAATACATGTACTGCTCCTTCATATCACGTTTCCCCAGCATGTATGCATGCATGCATCAAATATTTTTCTCTACAAATGCCATTTGGAATGCAACCCACATATTTGTTATTCTATTTTTGTAATACTTCCTTTAATTGTCCTTCTACTACTTCTGTCCTCCCAAACTTAATCTTCATTGTACTTGTCTCCCACTCAGAAAAATATATCTCCCTCAATTTTTACAGCATCTCAAAATGCTTTACTTTTATCTTTGTTTAAAACTAATTTTACTTTAACTCTTTCTCATCTATATACAACATCTCCTTAAACCACATTTTGTTCTTAGCAATTATAACTAAATCATTAGCATATGCCATAAATAACTGAAATTTTCACCCCATCTCTCATTTTCCATTCTTCCATCATAACTCTCTCACTGCATCTTAATATGGCCACATTCATAACACACAAATAAAACCCCATTTATGGGGCACCCTTGCTTAATATACACCTCACCACCAATCAATCCATTAACCATTATTTTATTCCATGTATTACTGTGCAACAAGTTTTCCTCCTTCCATCATTCCATTATTTTTTAATAATTTCCTACATGCTATCATGTTCTATACTATTAAATGCTTTTCCCACATCACAGCCAACTACCTTACACTCACTTTCTTCTCTAACAGTACAGTCAATCGCCTCTTTTACTATAATAAACATATCTCTTAGCTGTCTTCCCTTCACTCTATAGGTTCCTTCGTATTGCACCTCCACTATTACTGTCCCAAATGTCTTCTTCTATAATATTTTCATTGACAATTTATAATCTGCATTACTTAAGGTCAGCAGATTCTTTTCTTTTTCCCACTTCAAAAAAAACTTATTATCCTTTCACATACCTCACTGTCTCTCATTCTTTGCTCAAACCACTCATTCATAACTTCCACTATTGCACACTTTTGTTCATCCCCCATATTTCCATAAAATGGATACCCCAACCCATCTGGCCCTGATGCAATATCCATATTTACTTTTCAGCAACTTACCAAACTCATCTGTACTTATATTTTTTTTCTAATTTACTTATTGATGCCTTAATAAAGCTCTGAATCATCCATTTCTTTTATTTTCTTCGTTATCACTTCTGTATCTTATAAAATCCTTACATACTCAGCTACAACTCTCATAATCCCATCTTGGTCATAATGTCTTTTACCCACCTTATCCAGCATAAATGGCATTTTTCCTTTGTCTTCCTTGATTTTCTTACCTAAAAGGGTGCTATTTATATCACTGTACCATACCTTTTAGTTTTTCCCAGTTTTCATTATATGGATACCTCTGCTTTTCTGAAATTTAGTTCTCCTCTGTATGCAAAGAGTTTTCATAATCCTGCATGCTACTTACATACTTATCTTTTTTCTTCCTCCAAAAATCCCTTTTCATCTTCATATACTCATTTTTATAGTTCTTCTCGTACACTATCTACAATAACGACCACATTTTATAAAAAGGCGTCATAGACCAATGGTCCTTTCCCAGAACTTACATTACTTTCTTAAACTCCTCTTTTACTAACAATCCCTTCATTCCCTTGTACTCTCTAATCTCCTACTTCAACTCATATAGCTTCATGGTTAGAAGAATGCACATCTCCTTCCCCCGACCCACTTACGACTTTTAAACTCTCTGACAAAATAATATATTCTAGTTCTGTCTTCAGATGTCCTCTTCTATATGTATACATTCTTTCTTAACTATACTTGTCCATTCTTATCATAGCCCTACATATCTTCACATCCTGATTTATCTTCCCTACACATTTTTTCAGATCACAGTTACATTCTTCTAGCACTATTATATCCATTATCTGTGAATGCATATACCACAATTATTCTGTACACTGACTCCACATATCTAACATCACAAAGCAAGCATTTCCCAGGAACAATTAGTGTAACATCTAACAGCCTTAGTTATTGATTCTTAAAGAATATTCCTATGCCTGAACAGAGCTCCTTTCCAAAACTCCACACTATTTTCCTTCCCCACAACTCTTCTATCGGTTCTTTGGGTTGCCTTGTCTAAAACTCTATGATCTTCTAAATATATTATACTAGTTTTCTTCTTGACACAATTACAGCATCATTAAAGGTTTATGCTGTTAGCATTTATTGCAATAACATTCAAGTTGTCCCCTCCCCATCTTTATAACAATTTTTTGCCAAATCAGAAATGTTCTTTTTCTTACCGTTTCCAGTAGCATTTCTCAATTCTAGCTCTTTTTCTTGCTTCTCCTGACTTTCCTCTTAGCTTGAAATGTATTACTTATTTTGCGTTTGCACATTGTACTGCTTCTACATACTTTCCTCATTGCATGCCACAGTTTCATTTTCTTTCTCCATTCCATTCCATTCTTCCTTATGCAGTTAATTTGTAACATTTTTACAGAAAAAAATCAACATTTTCTTGTATAATATTTCCCCACTCCACAGCTGTTTCATCAGTTTTGGCAGATTCAAGCAGTAATTCATAATCAAACCAAAAATGACCCCCCTCCTCAACATTTTCTGCAAGTCATTTTACAGTCATTAATTGAATATCAGAATTTCTCCATACTATATGCATCTTTTTAAGGTAAACCTACACCAAATAACAATCACTATCTCAGAAAAATATTTTAGGGGGTTGTTCCCAGTATTTTATCATCCCTTTATTTCCATTTAACAAAAAAAAAACTAAAAAAAATGTTGCATTCTGCCATCAGTTACATCCAAATTAACACAAACCTCCCATGCCCCATTCTCAAAATGTCCGTCATCGGTGTTTCTAAAACAGTCTGGGAGTTCATTTCAAAATACTCCCTTAGGTTTTGCTCAGTCATATTTGCAATCATGAATTGCACCACATTTTTTTGTCAAAGAAAGTAAAAAAAAATCTGCCTTGACTAAAGTCTCAAAAGTTATTTCACAGAAGGACCTTGACCATAAAGGAATCAGACCCCTTTCATCCCTGAGGGAAAAGCCAAGTCAAGCCACTACAGAATCCCAAACAACATACCTGTTAATGGAATCTCCATTTCTGCATTGATTTCTTGTTACAAATTGTCTTGTCTCCTTTTTTCTGTTTATACTCAGTTGCATTATACTATCCCTTCTCTCTGTAGCAACAGCAGCTCCATATGTTTTTCAATTTCCCAGTCTCTCTCTGGAGTTTTCTTTTTCTGTGACATGCCTTATTCACAGTACCTTGTAGCAGCTTCCAAGATCCTGTTTTCTCCATGTGCATCTGAAAACACTTGCAACAGGAAAGCATTTCTCTAGTGCCTCTGACAAAGGTAAAGTCAGTTCATGACTTGACTCTTTTTCATCCATCATTTTCTGTAAAACAACTCTCCCCAGGCCACCTTCCTGAAGAACTATTATGAAAAAAATTCACATCCACAGATATCTGTAACATCCACACGTGATGCAACATTTACAGGATCTCAGTTTTCACTTTTTTTCTAGCTCCTTAATCTGCAAATTCTCCAGAAGTTCTATCTGTTCTTTTGTCTTCCTTTAGCCCCCACCTACAAGAAAAGAATAAGGGAAGTTTCCTAGTGCCCTGCCAAAATTTCCTCTTAAACAGTCTGAAAAGAGGACATTGGCCAAGGGGGACTAACATGGTCAACAAAGTGCAAATAAATATATTTAAGAGATATCAGAAACCAAATAAATCAAAACTTGGAGAGACAAATGGAGAGATCTCCGAAGAGTCTAGAAGAGTTCTAGAACACAGTAGTGGAGACCAGAATATCAGTTCTGGAAGATACTCAGTCAAATGGATCAGTTACCAGCGGAGAGCCCTGGTTATCTTTATGTCTGACAAAGAAGTAAAGGACTGCAATCCATTTAAACATAAATATAATTTGCAAGGGGTGTGGGGGGTGCAGGGGAAAGATTTTTTTTTTTGATGTTTGAGTTTTCGGAAATTCAATCATATGGTCTCATCCGTATGAATTTCGAGTTTCTGAAAACTCGATCATCTGACATGGATCTGTGTATACATATAGATATAGATAGATACAGAGAGAGAGAGAGAGAGAGAGAGAGAGAGAGAGACAGAGAGAGAGAGAGAGTTACACAGGAAACAAAAAATCTTGAATGATTTTGCTATAGGAAAATGTGTAATTAAAGAGAACTTCAACACATTAGGTACATCTCTCCCTCTCTCTCTCTCTATATATATATATATATATATATATATATATATAGATTCTCGGTATAACTCCTCCATCATTCTTTAATTCTGTCAGGCTCATTCAGTATCTTTCCATCAGCATCTTTGAGCATTCCCATCTTGGTAGAAATTTCTGCCTTATCCTTTTAATGCACTGAAAAGCTAGTCTGGCTTTCCCATGTACATGTTCGGATTCGATCTGCTGGTAGATTCTGCTGAAATATTGTTCTGTGCTCCTTCTAATTTCTCATTGAAATAACCGATTCAAACATGTCATCTTTTTTTTTTCAATTGCCAGATATTTTGGCTTTTCTTCTTTCCTCTGCTCTCTTTTTACCTTTTTCAGATATTCAGGGTTCTTTTTAATTCACTTTGAAAGTGTTCTCTTGGCTTCCTCTTTATTGTTGTGTCATCTTAATGTCAAACCAAAGCTCTTCGGGGACTTTATCTTCCATGTTTAATACTTTAAATCAGTTGGTAAGTCTTCTCTAGTATTCCTCGGGTATGTTATCTAAATCATAATCTGCCCCGGTTGTCTGATCAGCTCTTTTCTTTCATAACTTCATTTTGATTTTACAAACCAGATGTTCATGATCGGTGCTGCAGTCTGATCCTGGTCTTGTTCTAGTTGTCATGGCTGCTACCTTCCATCTTTGGTTGACACATATATAATATGATTTTGGTAAAACCCATTTGGTGATGTCCATGTATAAAGCCAGAGCTGATGATGTTGTAAAAACGTATTCATGATTTCCAGATTGTTGACCATGCAAAATTTGACGAATGCCACAAATGTGCATTTTCACTATTTATAAGTTGCTTATACTCCACAATGGTATATTTTAGGATTCCGTTTTTTAATATAGTCCTGAAAACCCTCAAGAAAAAAAAATAACAAAAACATTTTGTGAAGAAGCTTTAGCTTTGCTTTGCACCAGTCTGCCTGTCCATAGGTAGATCAGCCAGGTCTATGCTTACTGATCAACTGTTTAATTCCATGAACCTCTGATCATTGAACACAAACCATCAAATGTTCACTTCAGTGAATATGTTACATGAGGAAGGTAACTAGTTGGCTAACATCTCCCCATAACACACACCGGACTGTTTTAAACCCACCTAGTTGGGGGGCTGCACCACCCACACCACCTCTAACTATATATAACAATTCCAAGATCATACTCAGATTTTTTTGGAAAAGGAAGTTTGCCCTTTTCCCCACTGTAGTGCAGACTCAGAGTTGAGATACATAGTTAGAGAGGGTGAGTTTAAAACAGTCCACTGTGTGTTACAGGGAAATGTTGGACAACTACTTAGTTTCCCATGTAACTCATTCGCAGAAGTGAACGTTCAATGAATGAATGTTAGCTGGGATGTTTTCGATGATTAGAGGTTTGCAGAATTGAACATTCGACCAGTAAACATAAACACAGCTGATCCACCTATGGTGTAAAGCAAAACAAAGCTAAACTTTCTTCAAAAAAATGTTTTTGTTATTTTTTTTCCTGGGGGTGCTAAAAACTGCATTAAAAAACAGAATCCTAAAAAATACCATTGTGAAGGATAAGCAACTTACAAATAGTGAAAATGCACATCTGTGGCACTTTCATAAATTTATCTGGTATAACTTGTTTCTTTATCACTACATCAGTGGATCATTGTTTGTCTGTGATCCTGGGTCAGTTCATTGAAGATCAAGAAATAAAAGCCTTCCATTCACTGCATATATTATTCTCCTTCTTATTCTATGAAGAACTGCTAATTAAGGAATAGAGTCAGTTGCTAAGGTCAAAATTAACTTTTCCACAGAATCAAGTAATGCTATTTTTTATTAATTTGCTAACCAGGTAAGTCCATTAGGCACTATTGTGTTTTTTCAGGGGCAACTTGTGAACACTGCCTGGTTGTGTAAATTGCTCAGATACACAGTAGACAAAGTGACACAGAAAACAAATTGAAACCCAGGACTACAGGCTGAGCCTCATTAGCAGCTCATATCCTTAATCATCTGTGCTAAACCAGGGTTGTCAGTCAATTGCTGAAGTCATATGGGCAGTAGCCCTAGAAAAGAGAAACCTTTCTTTTATTGTTATAAGTTGCTCTTTTGGGCAGTGATAGTGGTAACATGCCAGAAAGCATGGGGACATTAATTCCATTTTAGCACTATGAAACAGGTTGCTAGGAATGTTCCATTAACCTAGGCTCAGTTATTCTGAGGTGTTAAAGTAAGTCTACTATGAAACAATGGGAAAGTGCAGCTCTGCCATCTGTCTATTGCAGCAAATGGGTAAAACAATTTACATCAGAGAAACAGCAACTAATCTTAAAGTGGCTTCTTCCCCAGAGTAGGACTATGGGCTTGAGCTTGGAGCAAGTTTGACTAGTATAGAAATGTAGCATGAAGCCTACTTTTGAGGGAAACAAGTATAGTCAGTAAAGTTTAAGGCTTTAAACATTTCATGTCAGTGGATCATGATATACTGTTTTATCAGAGAGTTTTGGCCATTTCACACACTGCAGCAAACTGCATCATACCTTGCAAAGAGTTTATATAGTTGTTATGCTGGAAACTTTATATATCGTATTTTGGGAGTTATATTTCCCATTCATCAACATTCTTTCCAATCCAGTTTCCCTTCCTTTCCCTTGGTACCTTTTTCCAGAAATACTGATATCTTATTTATAACTATATGAACATTTTCTGACTTTGGAAAGATATTATGCAATCTGGTACACAGATACATCAGCCATCTTATTCATAACTGGGTAGAGTTATTATTTAAATTACTTGTGTATGAGTAGAATACATGTGAATGCAATATATTTATGTTATGATGAAAAAGAAATAAAACAATGAGTGAAAGATGACAAAAAACAAACAAGAAAGATATTTAGTATGTGCTGCTGATAACTGATGTAATATGACATAATAAAATAGAAACACATCCTTGTTGTAATGTCACTGTTTAGGAACAGTAGATTTTATACACAGAATAATGCATGGGCTGATTGCCAAGGATAACACTTATCAAGATATCAAATGTTTATTATGGAAGTAAAACTTGCGGTAAAAGAACCACTCAGTTTGACTATGAAATGTTGGTTCCTTCCTCTTTTACTAAAGCTGTTTTTCCTGTAGATCTATTATTGGATTATTCTGTTGGGGGAATTATGAGACTGTAGCTTTATAAAAAAATAGTGTCCAGCCAAAGTATTGCAACCATAGGTTATCCAAAGTACATCATATGAAAGCATGTGTCTCACAGCTTAATTACCCAGATTGCATATTACTCTTTCTTGCCCACACCCTTCTATTAGCTGAACATGTCTGATGTTCTGTATTGCATTCCTTATGAGACTTACGTATTGTGTGATAATAAACTATTCGCCTCACAGAAAACTGCATGTAGTGTGATGGACCAGGAAGAACCTCGGTCTTGATTTCTCAGACAGGTGGTAAATAACATGGAGAAAGTGGGAAGCAGGCATGCTACAAGTCTTACAGACTAAGTGCAGGTGGTTAGTGTAATGCAAATCTAAATGCAGATAGTGTTTAAATAACCACACATGATGGGCCTTTAATTTTAGTTTAATGTTGTCAAATTTAAAGACTATTAAAATAAACAAGTTTGCACAGTTTACCATTCTGTTCATATGAATTGCAACTTACTGAATGAGAGATTAGTTTAGACTTGCTGCAACCAGACAAGTGCATTGCCTAATGTTACCAAGAACAAGTTATTGAACTGCTTGCATTAGGTCAGTTTTTGTCTCTAACCCCTTCTAGAATCAGGCATACATCACCAAAACAAAATGGTCCCCCTGGTAAGAATATGAGAGAAGCACACTTTCAAAAAATTAAGATGTAATTATGTTTGGCTATTGCATCACTTACTTTAAACATAAATATATGCTATGTTGCATGAAAGCAAGAACTATTACTACCAGTCATAAATCATCAATTACTCTTCCCTTTCTAGGCTGCTAAACAAATATTACATAATGGACTTGTAATTCAAAGCATGAGACAACACCAAATAATTTCCTCTTTGTCAAAATGTCATTATTATCCATAGTAACAATGAGAAATTGCAGTGCATAATTGCCACATGAAGCAGATTTATACTCATGCTGTTACACTTCAGAAACTGCTTATAAGTAAAATGCTTGACAGCATTCCACATTAGTTTTCAATTTGAATGCATAGTGTGTGATCAATAATCAATCGGGCAGCATGCTGATCAATTAAGCAGCATGTTGATGAACAAGTTTTAAAAATCTGTACAAAATACCTAGCTAGTGATGCCTGTTGATCACTGAAACTGGCTAAAAGACCCACATCAATAAGTACAAAGTAAATGTATACCCTGGATGCTCACTTCCGACTATAATATAATAGATAGGTATGTGTTATGCATGGATTTACTCCTGCCTGCTGGATTTTGTCATAAGGGCAAAGTCCAAATGTCACACATGAGCCATATAGAGTGTATCTTTTTGTACTACTTTTTCACTTATTACAAGTATACTGAATACTTAAAAAAAAAACAAGAACAAAGAATTTAGTCTGTCTTAGGTGAATTTTCTGGACCAGAAGTTACATTCAGTAATACTGCATGCTTATATAACAGCTGAACAACTGTGTAGCTAAATTAGCCTGTTGCATTTATGACTGTTTTAGTTGGCTGCCCTTTTATCAACATGAATGTTATCTCTTTTGTTTTCGTGTAGTACAAATTAAGGGACATCTTGTTATATCATCACTGCTGGCTTATGTAGCCTCATTTTCTTTGTAACTTATTCTGTATATTTTTGATGGTTCTTTGTTGTTTTATTTTATATATGGAAATGATGTTGATCTTTTGATTTGCTTTTTACTTATTGTGTTTTTATAATGAGTTGTTGAATACTGAGAATGCCCTGCAATGGATGCTTCATCAGCTGCAGTGTGAACTGCAGTAGGCATTTACTGCTTTCTTGGCATTTATTCTAAACAATCTTAAGGTTTATGATGTTTAGGAAATTATTGATTTTTTTTTCAATCACTTGTTAGGAATTGTGCTTCAAGGAAAAGGGGTCAGAAATAATGCAGCTTTATTATACAATTGAATTGGAAGTTATGCAGCATAGCCTACAAGATCAGCTATGCTTTCTGATAATTTATTGGTAGAATGGGATAACATAGCTCTTAGTACAATATAATTTGAAATAAAAACATTCTCAGTGGTACTATTAATCCGATTCATCACAACTAAAACTTAAACACACCTAAACTTGTGTGCTGTACATACATATGTGTGTGTGTGTGTGTGTGTGTGTGTGTGTGTGTGTGTGTGTGTGTGTGTGTGTGTGTGTGTGTGCGTGTGTGTGTGTGTGTGTGTGTGTGTGTGTGTGTGTGTGTGTGTGTGTATGTATATGTGTGTGCATGTGTATGTGCAACTTTTATGATCAGCTTCAACAAATTATACATTATAAGGTATTTTAAAGTTAATCAATCTTGTAGTATTTTGATGTTTTGTGTCATTTTAAAACTTATTTTTGTCAATTTGTTTAAATACTTATTGATGTACTAAATGGTGTATTATCTGTTTTACTGGGCTACACTACTATTCAACAAACACAAATTCCCCAGCTCCACAAAACCCAATTCTTGACAATGCTAGCATTTCTACTGGAAAGTATTGTTTGGGAATTGTACAGACACTATTTTTTCTGGTGTTTCCCCCTTTCCCCCTTGCAGTGTGACCATAGTGTTAATTATATAATTTATCTTTTATTTTATTTTATTTTATTTTTTTTATCTTTGCTTACCAGGAAAGTCCAGCTGAGCAGTACCCATTTGCAGCGGTGACCCAGGGAGAAAAGCTCCATTTGTTTACATTGCATTATACTTAGTTTCAGTTAAACACAAAGCAGTAATATTTCTGTTTACATTTATACACAAACAATAGTTGCACATACAGTACTTAAATTTATATATTGTATGATTTTACAGAGGTGGAAATTACTAGAGAGAAAGTTTATGTGTAATTTAGTGGATTGTACAGGCAGCAGTTATGTATAAGAATTGTTTTGTTGGGTCTACTTCAAAGTATCAAAAGCTCACAATATTGAAGAACAAATCATCAAGACGAAAGCATCGAAACCTCACTTCAGTGAACAATAGGCTCGGTGAATCCATTCCTTGGGTAAGTATCCACTTATACCACAACTAACGAAAATGAAACCATACTATCTCCAACCCACACAGGTGGGGGCCTACACACCCCACATCCCCCTAACTAAATATACCAACTCCGAGATCACAATACATTTAGGAAAAGGGCAAAGTCCACCTTGTTGGCCAACAGGTTGCATACCATAGGAATGGATTCGCCGATCTGGTCGTTCGCTGAAATGAGTTTTTGATGCTTTCATCTCAAAGATTTGGTCTTCAATATTGTGGGCTCTCAATGTTTTCAAGAAGACCTGTTTTGTCATATCAGTGAGAGGTTGAGGGCATTCTGTTTAAGGTGAGTATTTGAACAGTATCATACAGTGAGCACAAAGTCTTAACCTGCTGGTGAGCAGGTGCAGGATCAGGATTGGTTAAGGCATTGTTTAAGCAGTGGTTTAAAACTAATGAGTTTGTCAGAGAGTTTTATTTGTGTGGGGATACTATTCCAGAGTTTAGCGGCATACTGGGAGTAGAGTGAATCTCTTGCAACATTATTTGACTTATTTCTGAGTAGTAAGAATTTGTTACTAGAACAGAGGTCCCTTGCTGGGCACTTTTCTGGATGATGAATGAGTTTGTGTGCTGTAGTTAGTTGTGAATATGTTAGGTGATTGTGCAGTTCAAGCCAGTTTAACTGCTTTAACCTATGGCAATGGTGGGTCCTATGAGGGAGATTGGTGGCAAATGTAGCTATTTTATTGAAGTAGAAGGTGAGTTTTTTCTTTGAGTATTGTTTAAGCTTGTTAGGATAAGAGCAGCGTATAATAAAGTTGGCAGTAAGAAGATGGTTGCTAGAGTTTTTCTTGCAGTATCTGTAAGGAATCCATTGATCCTATAAAGAGAGCCTAGTTTCTAGAGTATGGGGGTGCAGAGAGGCTTGCCCTCCCTGCAAAAAAAAAAAAAAAAAAAAAACAACGAAAACAGTGTTTTGTACATTTTTTCCAACAGGTAGTCTTTTGGGGGGTTGAGACTTCAGGAAATTTGCATTCATCCACTCATTGCTGAAGAGTTGCACTCAACAGCAATACTGAAGAAGACTCATTTATCTTACTGGTAAGCAAAGAAGTGACATCTTTTCAAGGTGATTTTTTTTTCGTGCTTGTTCATGTTAGAAAAAAACGACAGATGTCATACCCTTCAGTGACTTCTAATGTCCCTGATGATTGAGTGACAGTTTAGTTTTTCATCTATGAATGTTTGATTATTTTATGGAAAGAAAGATATTCTGTTAGAAGAATAATTTGCATATCTTCTAAGAAAGGAGTAAAGTCTGAAATGTGAGACTAGGCAACTTAGCTTTTTTCATTTGTCCAATTCACATATAGCTAGCTAGTTTTGAATTTGCTTAAGCAAAAGAGTGTTCAAAGCATTTCTGAATTACCAAGCTCAGTTTACAGTTTTTCTTCATCACGTGTTTCTTTAGATCTACTCAGCCATGGAGATGACAGCGAAACAACTTTTGCAGGGACAACATCAAAATCCACATATAAACTATATAGCAACAACTAAGCTAGTAAAGCAGGCATGTCATGCAAGCAATCAGGCTTAAGAAAAGTGGCACCTTCTAAGAGAAAAATGTTCATTAATAGAAGACCTACAAAACATTTGACTGAGTGCTCACCATGGAATAACAGAAATTACACACTGCTTGCCACACAGCATCAGACCATGACCAATGTTGGAACATACTGTGACAGAAAAAGATGTTCAACTGCAAAAGTCAGAAGGGCAGATAAATTCTGCCATGAGACTCCCAAAGAAGCCATAAATTAATACTGATGGCCTGCTGAATAAAACAAAGTGGAACAATATTCACATATTCAGTATACCAGAAGGAACTGAAGGACCCTATATGTCCCAGCTCCTGTAGAACTTCCTGGCAGCTCACGGCATAGGATTAAGGCAACAAGCTGCCAATCAACTTAATCATGTAATCCTCAGTTTTAATCCCCAGGCTTTATTTGCCTACTATGTGACTACACTCCCAGTTAATCCCAACTAGAGGCACTTCTACCTAGTGGATTTACATATTTAACAAACAAATAAAAGTAAAAAATAAACTGGATTAACAATATCCTAAAACTAAATAATCAGGTTCAGCTTCCTACAGAGAGAAGGCACGTGACCTTGAGCCTAAATCTATACTGAATCAAAAGCTCTGGACCATCATGGTCAGACTTCACTGCTTTCAAGGCAAGGACAGAGTCCTAAAACCTGCATAGTTCTAGTCCAGGCAACAGTGCATGTGAAGTAAAAATATTTCAGGAACAGTCCAACAAATGAAAAAATAATAAAACACTGCTCCACTACGTTGTAGAAATAACACCAGCACTAGCGACAGTGTAGTCGACCAAAGAACGAACCACTCCTTCACTTCTGAGCACAATTTATTGAAAACAAATTAAAACCATTCGGTTAAGCGCTTTCATCAATTCAGACTTCATCAGAACAATACAAATAATTTCTCCAGTTCTTATATATCTTCTTGTTAAATCACATGTTGGTCCCAATTACTGCCTTAAAGTGCTAGTGCATACATAAATACAAAATACACCTTGTTGTAATGTTATTTAACTATAATTAATTTTGAATGATAAATTATTCTAAAATACCTAAATAATTAATCTAAAATGTTTTAAAAATTGTATAATATAATAATCTTTATAAAACATTTTGTTAAGTAATCAAATGGCTTCTAAAATAGGCTTAATAGACACATATTCATTAATTACTGGGGGGACAGATGCATTTAATTTAACTTGCCATATAATTTCTTTTCCCCCCACTATTTTCTTTATATCACCTCCCCTAGGATTAATTTTAACCACTTCCAATATCCCAAAGTGGAAGCCTGAACATCCTTGGTTTTCATTCAGATGTTTCCACAGTGCATTTTTCTCGTCTCCCTTTTGTATACTATAAAGATGTTCGTATATTCTGTTTCTCAGACATCTGGTGGTCTTCCCCACATAAAAGATTGGACAATTTGTACACTTAGCTAAGTACACTAGGTGCTTGGATCTACAGTTACCCTTTTGAAACCATATTTTAGTTCTATTAATGTCCTCTAATATTAGATATGGGGTAGATATGATGTATTGGCACTGCCTACAAGTCCCACACTTTTGTGTCCCTTTAATAATAGCTCCCTTAGGTTTGATTTTCTTTTCTAATAATTTTTTCATGTTACTTCCATTTTTGTAAACACAAACTGGTTTCTCACCTACAATCTGTGGGCTCTCAAAATCTCTTCAGTTACCATTTTCTCATAAGTGGCTAATAAATTGTTCAAGGGGGGTGTAAAAGAACTCTTTTTTGTAAATTCTTGGGGCTTATTAGACATCCCAAGTGAGAGACTTAGGTAATGAACTAAAATGATAGGTGATTATTTCCTGGATGGGGGGTATCCTTCAGAATTGGTGAGTGATGTCACCAATTATGTATTAGGAGAATGGGGTAAAAAATATAAACCGTTATTGGGAAATGAGGACACCCAAGTAAATTGCATTCTATCGACTACAGATATTGATGGATGTTCAGATAATAAGAGCATGGAAAATGAATATGGTAGAGCATGTATACTCCAATTTGGTAAACACAGTGGAGAAATTAGGAAAATATTGGATAGACACTGGAACATCATGAAGATAGATAGTGATATATCAAAGATTGTAGGTGAGAAACCAGTTTGTGTTTACAAAAATGGAAGTAATATGAAAAAATTATTAGAAAAGAAAATCAAACCTAAGGGAGCTATTATTAAAGGGACACTAAAGTGTGGGACTTGTAGGCAGTGCCAATACATCATATCTACCCCATGTCTAATATTAGAGGACATTAATAGAACTAAAATATGGTTTCAAAAGGGTAACTGTAGATCCAAGCACATAGTGTACTTAGCTAAGTGTACAAATTGTCCAATCTTTTATGTGGGGAAGACCACCAGATGTCTGAGAAACAGAATATACGAACATCTTTATAGTATACAAAAGGGAGACGAGAAAAATGCACTGTGGAAACATCTGAATGAAAACCAAGGATGTTCAGGCTTCCACTTTGGGATATTGGAAGTGGTTAAAATTAATCCTAGGGGAGGTGATATAAAGAAAATAGTGGGGGAAAAAGAAATTATATGGCAAATTAAATTAAATGCATCTGTCCCCCCAGGAATTAATGAATATTTGTCTATTAAGCCTATTTTAGAAGCCATTAGATAACTTAACAAAATGTTTTATAAAGATTATTATATTATACAATTTTTAAAACATTTTAGATTAATTATTTAGGTATTTTAGAATAATTTATCATTCAAAATTAATTATAGTTAAATAACATTACAACAAGGTGTATTTTGCATTTATGTATGCACTAGCACTTTAAGGCAGTAATTGGGACCAACATGTGATTTAACAAGAAGATATATAAGAACTGGAGAAATTATTTGTATTGTTCTGATGAAGTCTGAATTGATGAAAGCGCTTAACCGAATGGTTTTAATTTGTTTTCAATAAATTGTGCTCAGAAGTGAAGGAGTGGTTCGTTCTGTGGTCGACTACACTGTCGCTAGTGCTGGTGTTATTTCTACAACGTAGTGGAGCAGTGTTTTATTATTTTTGCATGTGAAGTAACATTAACTGGAAAAAATTGTAAATTTGGTATCTGAACAGTGCAGTGTTATTCAGTTCTGAAGCTGCTTAAGCAAAAGGGTGCTTGAAATATTTCTGAATTACCAAACTCAGGTTAGGGTTTTTCATAATCAAGTGATACCTTAGATCTACCCAGCACTGGAGATGGCAGTGAAACAACATTTGCAGTTACAACAGCTCACCAAGTAGAGTACTTGTAATGGTCAAATAAATTAAAAATGAAAGACCACCAGACTAGTTGCACCAATTATCTTCAAAGGTGTAGAGCTTTGTTTGTTATGAAAGTCTGATACTTTCTACAAATATTTCTTCCCCACTGAAGGACCTAACAAAACTAACTACAAAGCTAACTAGCTACTCCCTCTAAAAGCTACTAGTTCTTGACTGGGAAAGTTAGCAGAATTTTTCATCTGTACTCCTGTTAGAATTTAACTTAAATCACTTAGGAGCTTTGGCTGCATACTTTTATAAGTCAGTGCTGTATACTTTCCATTTGGTAAATGCTGTTGCACTTATAAATAAACTACTAAATGCTGGTTTTAGTTCTGCATTCATATATCATGCCTACCAAACTGAGCCATGACTTGAAATGTGTTTTTCCAGCACAAACTTTCTGAACTAAAATGCTTGTGACTAGTTTCTGAAGTCTATCACTTGCAATAATATTAAAAGGCTTTGTGAAAGCTGACAGATGATCAATAAACAGCAGCTGGGCTAGCCCATATAATTGACAGCATTCTCCCACCCAGACAAGTACTTTCTCAAAAAATATACCATGTAGGGGGTATGCCTCCTCCAATAAATCATGGAGCTGGTACTTTACACCTGGTGACTAACAGTGGTTGGCTTCAATGTGTTAGCATTTACAATACGTTTTAATTCAAGGAAATTAGGGCATCATAGTTTTAATCTTTTAGAGTGATATAGCCTCATTAAAACAAAAAAATGTTGTGAAACTTCTAAAATAGCATATTTTTAAGCTGCAGAGCTCTCACCACTTTACCCTGACATCTTTGATGAGCAGATGAAGCTCTGACTATGGGATGAAACAACATATTTGAGAAAACAGTATGTGTTCTTGAACCTGACTTAGCTCAGGGTTAATGCACTGGCTCCTTATTCAGTAACTCTGGCAAACCTTGAACATCAGTGTTTAGGTAGTCAGCTGGGGTGATAAATGGGATATCATGTTATGAGAATTCATTAAATAGGTCACTAACTGGCTATGAACTATTATCCTCTTAGTTTTTGTTCATAGGCAGTCACTCATGCAGTGGTGAGGAGAAAATCTACCCCTACAACACAGCAGGCACAAGAAAGCAAAGCTTTTGTAGAATCTGGCTACTTTAGATGCCAGACAACAGAATTTTATATAGCTGGGTGTTGCAATCCTTTAGTTTACTTATATCAGAATTGTTTTCTAACAGAGCATTGTTGAACATCATCTAAAGGCCAAACCATGGGCACCTATATGTATTACTTGGGTTATGCTAAGCTCTACCAATTTGTACCACAGGAATGTTATCTTTTTCAAAATGGGATTGCTTCTAGGGTAACTTTAAACACTTATATTCATAGGTACTTACTAGATTAATGATCCATGAGGATCTTCAGAAGCCTATTCATGCATTCCCAATATAGCCTTAATATTTTAAGTACAATTTACCCAAAGCCCTTTGTATTATAAGTACAAATAACCCAGGGACAGGTAGACATCTATATGTTAGCCCTGTCAATAAGGGCAAAGGTGCCAGTCCAGAGGTGATCTTGCATTTTCCCATCCACTCATCCATTTTACAGTTGAACAGAGTAAGAGGCACACTTTGCTCTACATGGAGATGAAGACAATTCCTGACAAGTGATGTTCTCTGTGGATTACTATAATGTGAGTGAGGAATTTGTGCAGATTATAATGTAGAGTTATGATAATGATGAATTACATTAAAGCGAAATGCATATGAGCAAGTACATATATAATTACACTCAAATGGGTTTGTGCAAAAGGTGTTTGCAGTTAAGGTATTTACAGTTTGATAGTACTGATGTAGTTAAATATATATCTATCACTTTTTTAACAAGTATGACTACAAAGCTGATATTAACAAATGGTGTTTCTCAGAAAAGTATCAAAGGGAGACGCAATACATAAGTTGCTAACAATTACTTATGTGGACTCTGTTGATTTATATTAAAGTAATCAGAGTGATCAATGTTCATGTCAGATGTATTACTTGAAGTAAATTCACTTTAGTTAATCCCATGTCAGATACTAAATGGAAGTTCGGAACTGAATTATTAATGTTTGCATTAGTTAAACTGGTTGTGCATTACTGAAATGCATCAGAACATATTACATTACCACTGAATAAATAAATTCCATTGGTGTACAGGATAGGGTGACCAACAGTTTCTTTTGCATTCATGCATTGTATGCTGAAAAGGATTGAGTGAAGAATATACTTGGAAGTACATGCAACAATGAATGCATCACAGGGTATAATGACATTTAGTGTTATTGGAGTGGTTTACACAACCATACCTTCTCAAAAAGGTAAACTTCTCAGAAATGTCAATGGATCCATCTATAACTTACACAGGTTTGTAACAAAAAATATTGTTTTTTGTATCAAATAATGTTGGCAAGTATAAATGAAGATGTGTCATTTCCACAGCTGATGAAGGTAAAATATTACAAAAGTCAATGTCATTATCACAGCTCTGATCCAGTAGCACCATATATTACTCACAATGCAATCAAGAGACATACTACTGCAACGTAGAAGAGCATTGTCAAATACTTAGTGATGTACTAGCTAGTACTGGTGATTATGTTGTTAATTAGTTGTCTAATGCTAAAGCTTTAAAACAATCAGTACAAAGAATCAGGCAATACAAGAGAGCTTTAAGACAGAAATAAACAGAGAATATTACTTAATTAACACCAGAAATGTGTCCTATTAAGGGTGGTCAACTGATAGTGAAGCACTATAGTAGTGGTGGGAATAGTGATTTTATACTGATTACAAATGTAAATAATATAATTACATTGTATCAAAAATTGTTGTGAAACTTTTAAAGTCGTTTTTGTTTTAGGCTATAGAGCTCATGTAATATCTTCTATATCTAGCTGTCTTAAACCTCTCCTGTATTGTCTAATACTATGTACTGGTTGTAATGGTCAGTTGGTACGTTTTCTATTAGCACAAAGGTGTACAAATAAATTTATACATTGCTTGGTGGCATAGGCAATGGAACAGATGAGAAAATTGTTCAACTTATTTATGGCATTCTGCAATTAAAATCTGAAGCATGCTATGATGTTTTCTGGAGTGGACTACATGACATATGTGATGAACATGAAAAGAGTTTTTTCACTAGGAATGATGTTATCTAATTCTGAGAAAGGAGCTATGAACAGCATTAAATAGAATCTGCCTAGAAAAACACTAAAAGGGTGTTGGTTTTACTTTTGTCGAATTATCTAGAGGCAGGTTCAGAAATTACCTTTAGCTACATATTTTGGTAATAACAGCTCTTTTGTGTTGTTTGTAAAGGAAATACTTGCTCTTGCATTTGTACAGACAGTGGAACGAGAAAACATGTTCAGTAGCATAGAAGCAGAAGAAGAAATGCTTGACATTGGGAAGGATATTTGCACACTTTTTAAACATAATTATATTTCAGGCAGACCTAAACTATATGGAATATGCAAGACATCATCAGCACTTCTACCACTAACTGAAGTTTCTTTTTGGGATCATTGGCAAACATCTCTGTCAGGTTTTCCAAAAAGACAAAACATGGTAGAATGCTGGCATCATCATCTATGAACACTATTACATCAAAAAAAATCTGTACAAGTGTGAAATACATAAAGCCATACAATTAGAGCAGAACTATGTGGATGACATAAGAAAGCAAATTTTGTCTGGTATGCCTCCCTCATCAAAAAGGCACAAATTGTTAAGGCAGAAAAAAGTGGTTTCAGTGTCTTTTATCATGCAGGGTTGAATTTTCACCTAGTGAATTCGTTTAATCCATTGACCATCATAGGTTCATAGATTAGTACTAGGCTAACTGCCCTTTGTGGGTCATTTTAAGCCTAGCCAATTAGGCCCTATGTGAGAATTAAACGCTACCCTGTGTGCCTGCAAGGTAAATGCCTTAACCATTATTTTGCAATCGCAATGGCTTGTAAAAAAAAAATATAGCATTTACAGGGTGTCACATGTAGTGTGAAGACTGGTGCATAATAGTACTGAACAGTGCAGTAATCATTGTAAACCAGGAAACAGAAGACGTTAAAATGAGAAGATGCTTTAATGTACTTAACGGGCAGTATTTGTACATTCACATTCTAAAAAACTGCACTGATTATACATTCTTTAAAGGGTTCTATATGCACTGATTATATTCATACAACAGTACACGTGGAAACACATAAGGGTGTCACAATTAACAACAACAACAACAAAAAAATCAGTGAATATTGAATAATCTTATTCAGCTTTTTTACTTAAATAACAGCTTTGCTCTTACAGTTTTCAGCCTTTCCAAAATGCACTAACAACATTCTCCCATTTAAATGTTGAACACATGATAGTAATTTTATTTGCAAAAGAAACCGAGTTCTCTTGAGCAAGTGTTTCTGCCTCTACTGGACTTGAAGATGTGTAAAGGTCTGAAAGGATGGGGTTGGTAGAGGCTCTCTGAGTGAGGCAGAGATTGCTCTCTCAATAGCCTGTAAGAGTAATTTTGGTCCCTGCTGTTCTTAATGAGAAAGTGTTGTGGTCGCTCAAGTTGTATCAGGTGTTTGGACAGGTACATACTGAGTGGGCCATTATACTCAATGATTGGTATAATGATTGCAGAGTAACAAAACTAGGCTACCATAAGCTGGTCAAATGGTTTCAGATGTATCAAATCAATAAATAAAATAATACACAACAAAATAAAATAAATATTTAATAACAGTGATACTTAGTAAGCACTTTTGTCTCCCATATGAGACTTCATCAGACTAAAAATATCTAAAATCAAGCATTCATTTAAACAGATAATTATATCATATGACATAATTAATGCTTTAGCTTTTTTCCTTTTAAGGAATACTTTAACATTCTCTTTGTCATTCAGTCCTGGGAATTTTCAAGCTTCCAACTTAAGATGACGACAATATTCCTTCCAATCTAGATCATCTTCCAAATGAAATCTACGAGTATGACTATGCACTTGATCAATCACAGTAAATAAAAACTTTTGTTTTCACTACAACTACTGGCATGTTTCACCAAAATCTTAGTAAAATCAGCACATTCAACAGCATGCATGTGTTCAAAAATCCTATGGGACAGCTCTGAAGTTGTTCTACCTATTTAAAATGCTGTACATCTTGACAATTAGCAGCATAAACCACAGCCTTACTTTTACAATTAAAACTTCCTGGAACTTTAATTTTCATATTTGTTTTACTTAATTTATGACACTCCTGTATGAATCAATTTAGAATAATTGCATTTAAAACACATATACATCATTTTTGGTGCTCATTGTCTGAGATAATTATTCAGGCATAACTGAAAAAAGGTGTTTGAAGTTTTTACCTCTTATATTTGCAAACTTTGGTTCACCACCTGTTTTCTATATAATTTCAGGAATACCTTTTAAGATCTTCCAGTTATTTTTATAATATTCTTAATCACAAACTCATGAGCAGAACACTAAACCACTATAGTCATACAAAAACCCACAGTATCATGTGGTTTACATTGGCTAGGTGTCACAAACTTACAAGATTTATATATGTCAAGTCTGGCCTTTATTATTTCTTTCACCACTTCAGCTACCAACCCAAGAGGATATCCTATTTGTTAAAACTTCTGCTTTTAAAGACACACTTTTCTTAATAAAAACAGTGCCCTTTACTGTGAGTCTATGGGCAATGGATGCAGAACACAATGAAGTGATCGCCTTCTTGAAGCTGGATGTCATACCCTTAGTAGTTTGATGCATAACAGTGGATTCATTATGATCGAATGTCAGCTCATGGTCTACATGGGTACCCAGGTTCCACACTACTGGGTCAAGTTTTAGGACTGTGCTGTTGATGTCATATTTGCAGGAGATGTCACACTTGCTAAAGGATACAGTTACACACGTTTTTGTTGTTTAGTTTTTGGCCATGTCTTTGACACCAGCTATTTATTTGGGAAAGACTTTCCTAAAGTATCTTGGTATCGTCAGTAGAGTTTATGATGGCATCAAGTTTACAGTCCTCTGCAGACTTAGTCAGCTTTAAGCCCTTAACACTAGTTTTGACCTCAGAGAAGCACAAGCCAAAGAGGAAAGGACCAAGGACCAAACCCTGAAGTACATCGCTAGTGACAGATCTACTTATCCTAATTTACTGGGCTCTGTCTGTGAGCCAGTCTGCAATCAAATGAGTTATACAGGAACCCACAATTATATCTAAGTAGAAAATGGTCTCAAAAATCTTGGTGAGGTCTAGATATGTGGTGTATACAGAGTTTCCTTCATCCAGTGTGCTCCAGCAAACCCCCCCCCCATGAAGAAGCCAACCAGATCAAGAAGCCAGGATCCACCCCTGACAAAACTAAACCAACTTGTACTGAGAGTTTGTAGGCTGGCTATGTCCTTATTTATTAATTCCACAATGACCATTTCCATAGCCTTACAGATAAAGCTGGTCAGTCTTATAGTTCTACAGTTGCCTGGGTCAGCTGATGCCCCATCTTTGTGCAGGAGGATGACTGTTGCAGTCCATTACATCTTTAGTATAAACCCTGACTGGAGGCTGATACTGAAAATCTTCTGTAGGAAAATTAACAGGTTTGTTTCAGGCTGACTAGTAGACATCCTGCCATGTTATCATGCTCCATAAAAACAGTGTTTTTGGCCTTGCACAGTGCTTTGAAAGTATATTCCTGGGAGATTTGAGGTGGGAAGTGGCTGCTGGTATGTAAACTAGGAATATGCAGAGGAGTGAAGTTAGATCTACGTTTATTCACAGATTGGCTATTTCATCAGGATTAGAATATGTGATATAATTTACTATTAGCTCTGTGTAGTTTTGAACATTATTTCCAATGCTTCTGGCATAATTAAAGAAGGCTCTGTGACCTTTTACCTGGGTGGCTATTTTTACCTCTCCTCTAGCTTTGGTTGATTTTATCAGGGACTGGAGTTCCATGTCAAGTTTGTAAGAGCAATTTTTGGTATTTGAAAGGTTGCATTTAATTTTACATGCCATGAGCTTTTTCCTTTTGTTGCAGAGCCTATATATATTTGGGATACACCACAAGCAGAGCTGGATCCAGCTCTAGGTGATCTAGTCAGTTACTTAGGGCCCCGTGGCTGGGGGGGGGGCACTGTCAAGGGTGTTTGCACATTAACATTAGTTAATTAATTAAAAAAATAAAGTGCTTCTTCTTTAACACCACAGTGGAAGCTTCTTCTTCTTTAAGTAGGACTATGTGTGCATTTCACACACACCAACATGGATGTAAATACATTCCACACTTGTGCAACAGAAATGCTCAAGGAATTTAAACTAGCCATTTTGTTCATGGCTATATGAGAGAGGAAGTGTGTGTGTGTGTGTGTGTGTGTGTGTGTGTGTGTGTGTGTGTGTGTGTGTGTGTGTGTGTGTGTGTGTGTGTGTGTGTGTGTGTGTGTGTGTGTGTGTGTGTGTGTGTGTGTGTGTGTGTGTGTGCGTGTGTGTGTGTGTGTGTGTGTGTGTGTGTGTGTGTGTGTGTGTGTGTGTGTGTGTGTGTGTGTGTGTGTATAATTTAAACTAGACATTCTGTTCATTGCTGTATGAGAAAGTGTGTGTGTGCATGTGTGTTGTGTGAGAGAAAAAGTAAGTGTGCGTGTATGTATTTGCACTACCCTAGTCGGGTAGGACAGGTTAGTCAATGAACTTGATCAGGCTCAAAGCCTGTACCTTGATTACAGGAGAAAAGAGCCTAAATCCTTTACACCAACTACCAGACTTCTGAAGGAACTGCTAGTTAGAGTTTCAGTACATTTTTAGGGAATTATGAGTTTTAGTGAATTTTTATGGGATTATGAATTTCAGTGCACTTTCAATGAATTGTGAGTTTCAAGGGAAGAGAAGTTTACTGTTGCTCATAATAAGACTGTTTTCAATGTGCAACTATTTTGTTTAGCAAAAGGCAGTCTGATTGTGCTGTAGAATTTGAAAACAGTGTCAGTAGCACAATTGCCTTTGGTGCAGAAGGCTGTGGATTCTACCCCCACACCATGTAGATGGAGCGCTGATATTGCAGTGCCCTTTGGATTGTTGATATCCTAGTGCATTGTAAGGAGGGGATGGGGGTGCTGCACTTCTGAGTGTGTTCTCCTTTGTATGAGATGCCTAGTAACTATGATCTTGTCTGTCAGCCATTCCCTATTGCAATATTGTCAGCTTACTAACTTTTTTAAATATAACAGAGGCAATTCATTTTTCAAGGGCAGCAGGTACTGAATTTGTAGCTGAAACACTGATATGCAATGTTGTTTGTCAGCGGCGACCACAAATCTCTTAAATGTGTAATTATTTGGATGACTTTTACTTCAGCAGAGATTGTGCATATTAATTGATATTGGTGGAAGAAGTTTGAGTGGCCTTTTATGGTTGAAATTTTCTGAAATTTGGTTGTTTTGTCATAATTGGTTCTTACATTTTGTTTCATTGCTTACTGGAAGAATGCTCAAAACTGTATATTTGAGATACATTCTAACAAGTGGTGCTGTATTATACAAGGAATATAATTTAATACAAGCGGGAAGGTGAATCAAAGAATACTTGCATGTTTGCATGGCCATAAAAATGTGTGCAAGGAGCCTATTGTTTGAAAAGAGCCCAAAGGTACACTTCATCCGCCACTGGCCAGATGCACTTTCTTTGAATGTAGGTTTCAATGCTATTTCAATGAATGTGAGTTTTAAGGTCAGAGAAGTTTACTGCTCATGCTAAGTCTGTTTTCAATGTGAGACTGTATTGTTTATTTAGCATACGGCTATCCGTGGTTGTGCTATAAAATTTTAATTTAAAATATTATTTCAATATCTGTAATCATCATAGAAGTAAATAAGAACTCTATAGTCACACTGACAGGTTTGAATAGTGTTTATGGCAACTGGGGAGAAACAGCCAAGTAATGGAATACTGGAATGGCTGGAAAAAGGGCTGCTGTGGGGGTGGGGGGGTGGGGTCTGATCTATTACCCTGTCTAGGGCCCCATTTGACCAGGATCTGGCTCTGACCAAAGGGGTTTATTGTTTTTTTTTTTTTTTACATGTGGGTCAAACAGCCCAGTAAAACACATTCATATATTTACCTAGTTATACAAACTCACCAGTTTTGACCAAAACACTGATAAGTGCTAGAGAGCAAGTCAGGTTTTCAAAGTGGTTTTATGCACTGACTTTAACATCCTCCCTGACTAGTGGGAAACAGAGGGGTGTTGCCATATTCTACAGACTGAAAACTGTGAAATTCTGCATCCTTTTTCAGGACTAGCATCTATTTACAACCTGGATGGGGGACTAAGGAGGCAAGAGGGCTATTTAATTATCAGGTGAATTTGTAGAATTCAACTTATTACTGATGGTATTTCAACAGTACATCTGCGGTGGTGCAGCAGTAGCGTTGTTGCCTCACAGCAAGAGTTTCTCCCGTTCATTTCTCGGCTGGAGTGCAGGGAGTGCCTTCTGTGTAGAGTCTGCATGTCCTCCCCATGGTTGGGTGGGCGATCGAAAGACATGCGTAAATGGGCGTGCCTTCATTGAAGGTTGAAAGTCGAGCTGGCACCTCGGCGTTCGTGAAAATCTACTGCCAGTCATTAGCAAACCAGAGTTCCGCTGTGTCAACCCGTAACCGGGAAAAGCCAAAAGACAAACAAAACTGATGGTATTTCAACTACTCTCGAGATACAAGCTCCTAGCACAATTTTATTCTATTTCTAGTGGCAAAATGGGTCATCTTTGTTTTATTGTTATCCAGATCACTAGAAGCAGCTGCCCATTTTTCATTATTGTGTCACCCAATATACTGTCATGAAAGTAAAACACAAATACTATATATATATATATATATATATATATATATATATATATATATATATATATATACACACATTCAGATATTTCAGGCATGGGCAGTAATTAGGGTTGCCACCTTTTCAGCAGGCCAAAGTGGGGCATGGGGGTGTGGCCAATATGACACTGGCCACACCCTCTACCATGACATCACCACAGGAGCGGTGAAGGAGATGCTGTTATGGGTACGACGGATGGCTGCTGGAGTGGCTAGCTGGCTGGCTAGCTGGCTGCTGGAGTGGCTGGTTGGCTGGCTGCTGAAGTGGCTAGCTGGCCGGCTGCTGGAGTGGCTGGCTGAGTGGCTGGCCAGTTGCTGGAGTGGCTAGCTGGTTGGTGGGAGTAGCAGCTGGATGGATGAATGACTGGATGGATGGCTGGCTGGATGAATGGATTGATGGCTGGATGAATAGATAGATGGCTAGATGAATGGATAGATGGCTGGCTGGATGGATGGATGGATGGATGGCTGGCTGCATGAATGGATGGCTGGCTGGTTGAATGAATGGATGGTTGGCTGGCTGGAAGAATGGCTGGCTGGCTGTATAAAGGGATGCATGGCTGACTGGCTGGCTGCATGAAGGGATGCATGGCTGACTGGCTGGCTGCATGAAGGGATGCATGGCTGGCTGGCTGGCTGGCTGCATGAAGGGATGCATGGCTGGCTGGTTGGAAGAATGGCTGGCTGGCTGAATGGATGGGTGGCTGACTGGTTGGCTGCATGAATGGCTGGCTGGTTGGATGAATGGATGGCTGGCTGGTTGAATGAATGGATGGCTGGCTGGTTGAATGAATGGATGGATGGCTGGCTGGATGAATAGATGGCTGGCTTGCTGGCTGGTTGGAAGAATGAATGGATGGCTGACTGACTGGCTCGTTAGAAAAAAAAATCTCGTTTTTTTTTTTAGCGGCTGTAGAAGCGCTTAAAACAAAGTGCTCCTACAGCTGCGATCTTTGCAGGGCTCTTGCTGCCCCAATCCCCACCCCTTTCATAAATTGCAGCCAATTGCTGCACGAATTACAGCACCCAGACCTAACAGGCAGCAGCTTTGCCTGCAGGTCCAGGTTGGTGACGTAACTGAATTGCCATGGAAAAGCCGGAAGTAATTGCGGCTTTTCCATGGCAATTCAGTGCGATTGAAAAGCGGGACTTTTCAAGTCCCACTACTTTCAACAGTGGGCAACGGGATGAGGCAGTTCAACCCGTGAGTGTCCCGCTGACAACGGGATGGGTGGCAACCTTAGCAGTAATGCCCTTCTAGCCTGCCAATACACCAATACAGCTATTCCATAATAAGTGCTCAGGATAGTCTTACCTAAGCTAGTGCTTGCTTTAATGCAATGTGGTAGTCTACTCCATGCATCAGCTACTCTTTCAGAGAACCACTTAGCATGCCTCTCATTCTTATACAGTCTCCTACATAGGTTGCCTGATGATTCTCTACCACTTTTTGAAAACCCCAAACATTCCCAGAGGTAATTGTTTCTAAATGCCCTCTATACTCGAATAAGGTATCTTCTTAAATATCTTTACAAAATACTGCACTAATTCAGATATTTTAGTCTTTCATAATAACTTAAATTTTCATATGCATAGATGCCCTTGGTATATTTCCACTGTACTCCTTCCAAGTTACTCATGCATGTTTTCTTATAAGGTTTCCCTATTACTATTACCTACTCAAGCTTGAGTCTGCTGCAACTAAGAAACAATGATTTAATTATTTCTGATTTCCTATGCTTTATAAATCTTTGTATACAACCTATAGTTCTATAACCACCATTGCCAATTTGTCGATATGATCAGAAAAACCCAAAGCTAGAGCTACCTATATACCTAAGTCCTTAAATTAATTACAGTTTTAATCACTGTGTGCTGTATTAAATATTCACCTTTCAGTCTATGTCTCCTAAATCTCATATGATTAGTTTTTGATGTATTTATCAGCATATTATCCTCCTGTGCCCAAATGGTCAATTTAGTCAAGTTTTTTTGCAGACATGCCCTATCTGTAACACGTAATCAGTTTACCCATTTTCAAGTCATCTGCATACAGACTGTAAAACACCTCAGATGAAAAAGATAGATCTGAAAGAAACAAGCTAAACAAGTATGGGCCTAGGATTGAGCCCTGTGGGACATCTGTCCAGTTGCTGTATGATACTCGCCATGTCCTAGTTGTAAGCCATGCGGCTATCCGTTTTATCAAGAGTACATGAGTACCTAGATGTTCTAATTAATTAATCAGTATTTTGTGTATGACCCTAGCAAATGCTGAAGTTAAATCTGTATAAATTATATCACAGCACAATTTTTCATTTATAGCTATTATATTGTTATAGAACATCATGTTACGGATGGTTATAGATTTATGTTCAACATATGCAAGCTGATATATGGCTTCAAGTCCCAACCTTTCCAGTTCTGACAATACTTTATCCAATATAACCTTCTTCATTATTTTTCCACAACATGAAAGTAAACTTATGAGTCTGTATGATTATGGATTAGTTCTGCTCCTCTTTGCCTTAAAGATAGGTTTGACAAGTGCATGTCCCCAATCTTGTCAATAACAGAAATAATGGGACTGTACGTTAATGCCACAGTGTTCACAGGTCCTTATAACTAATTCTGTCTCTTCCCTGTCCTTTTTTGAGTATAGTTTGCATAGTTCTTTTTCAATCTAGTCTATTGTGATTTTCAGTATCTGAGGTTGCCTGGATGTTACCAGGAGAATTTATCACCCTGTTTGCACAGCCAAACTGATTTACATAAAATTTTGTAAATATATTTGTCTTACTAATCTTGCTCTTTTATTTTATTATTTATTTGTGTAGTTAGTTAGTTAGTTAGTTAGTTAGTTAGTTAGTTAGTTAGTTAGTTAGTTAGTTAGTTAGTTAGTTAGTTCATTTGTAGAGGGGTTGTTGGTGTTGTACATTTGATCTGGTGCAGAAGTTTCATCCCACACCACTTATCTCTAAATATATTAATTTCATGGTTGCACTGTGAACAAAAAATGAACATATGGTTATCCTCTTTTCTCCTGGGAGGGGTAATTAATATTAATAATAATTATGAACACATGCTGTGCATTCACACAGAATTCAGCTAATACAATCATCCTTCAAAATCATTATCTGCCTACATTGATTGCATGCAGTCAAAGTCAGCTTTTGGTTTGTGATTCTCATCAGATTGAGTGTTTGCAAAAATGACTTACGTCAGAGATTCAAACATCTTTCCTGCTAAATATTAAAAACCTGTAGATACAATGAATTCTCAAATGAGAATTCTTGTAAGAGAAAACAAAGGGGTATGTTTGTGCCTTTAGATGGTATTTTTCAAGTGCATAATAGTGCTACCACCTGATTTTTGAAATCCTACCATCATTATATTCCTCCTAGTGGGAATGTTGGGGGTAGGAATATTTCACATAAAGTACAGACAGGATTAATAATCCACAGGTCTGTTTTTTTTTTTTTCGTATCTAGCTTTACAGTACTTGTATTTTTTTTTATTTCATATGTTTAAACATACACCTCATATATGGCAATGTATTACTGAAATGTAAATTATTTCTGTGCATGTTTTTCTTTTCTACTTGTGCATACTTTACACTCTCCAACCTCCCCCTCTAACTTCTCCCTCTACCACTCCACTGTCCTCTGTAACACTATGGCTCACCTTCTTTACACTCTACTCTTACACCTACCCTTAACTCCCTCCAGCCTTCTACTCTCATCCTTATACTTTCTTAGCCCCTGGCTGCTTTCCTACCCTAACTTGTTCCTGTTTTTTTTTCCCTTTTAAGCATCACAGTGCTTAACCTAGACAGCAGAATGTCCCATTTATCGAATAAGCAGGAAAACAAGCTTCCTACTACAAGAACGTCATTCCTTTACCTGAAATAAATGTATGTTACTCTGTTAATATTGATTTAAAACCATTCTGTGTAGCCCGAGCTGAAGCACATCACCATCCCTCCTTGCCACCCTATTTTTTTGCAGTCCCAAATTACTTAGCTGCTAGTCTTAAATAGTACCCATTCAGCTATTCAAGTCTGCTTTCTATATCCCACATTTGTACACTGTCCATCTATTTTTATCCCAGGATAAACTCTTGATTTTAGCAGGTTTACTACTTACTTTCCTTGAGTGGCTTGTCTGATTGTTTTTGTATTTCTTTTTGAAAAACGTCAAGGTCTGCTCTGCCAGCTCCATCTGCCCTTGCTATGCTCGGGCTCTCCACCCCCTACCTTATCCCCATTCCCACCCACCCCTGCTTTAAATACATTTATAACTAACCGTCTCTACCCCAACCCTCTCTGCACTCCCACTTTCTGTAAATTAAACCAATTAGGCTCTATCCCTACCATCTCAACCCCTCCCACCTTTCCACACACTATCTTGCACATTTCCCACCTATATTTACTACTCCAACCCCCCTCAATCACATTAATCCCACTGACCTCCCCTCTGTCATACTTACCTCTCCCACCCACATACTCCTAACCCTCCAATATGTTCCTCCCTCCCTTCTCATCCCTTCTTCTTCTACTCATTTCAAATTTCACCTCATATCACACTCAGTTAAATCCTTATCCCAGCACTCCAACCTCCTCTCACTACATCATGCATGCAGATAGCCACTACTCTTCACCCATATCACCCTCACTCTTCTGCAGCACTAAATTCACTCTTCCCAAACTCAAATCGCCTCCAAAGATCTCTCCACATTAAAGAGTCAAACAGAAATGTATCTCTCTCTACCCCTTTAATTCAATTTTTTCTCTACCCTTGCAGCACCCTACAACTCTCTGATGACATTCACCCCAACTTCAGCCCACACTATAAGTCATCAGCTCCTACTACTACTTCACAAACACTCCTACAGGCACCTAACCATATTCATATTCACAAACATCTTTCGTTTTATTCTATTAACATTCAGAGCATTCTTAACAAGGTAACTGAATTCCACACGTGGATAGCCCAATACTCCCCCAACATAGTTACTCTCTCTGAAACATGGCTAAAACCACATAACACTGACAACAAATTTCTCCCCCTGGATAGAGCATTCTATACCTTGATCAAACACATAAAAAAGATGGAGGGATTGCCATAACGTACTCAGACCTCCTAACCTTATCCTCCTTAACTAACCTTGTCCCCTCATTTCTACCAGCTGAACTTACTATCGCCAATTGCAAACTTAATGACCATAAAACCCTAACTATAGTCACCATTTACATACCCCCTGGAGAGAAAATACCCTTATTAGAACTGATTCTCTACTGGATGTCTGACAATATACCTAATAAAACCATAATACTAGGCGATGTTAACATCAGTTGGCTGCCCCTCACCTATAACACCCCTACCACCAGCATAAACCTTTATGGATACGCCCAGCTTATTTCGTATCCCACTTTTCATTATAAACCCACTAATATCAGTTCTATTCTTGACTGGATTTTTGTCTCCAGTCCTAACCTTTATCAGTACCCTGAATCTCTACCTGACTCCATTAGTGACCACTCCTCAATATGTGTCTAAAGATTCTCCCCCTCTTACCTCTCTAGACCTCACAAATTTAAAGAATGTCCTAGGCTAACAAACCTCAACCCTGATGCATTTAATAATTCTCTCACCTCTATAGAATGGTCCTTCCTTTCATTCCTACCTCTTGATGTTCTACAATTCAACTCCATCTTTCTAAACATGGTTAACTCTCTTGCGCCTCCCAGAATTATAAGAGTCAAATCTCAATGTTCTCCTTGGCTCACCAACTCTACTTGGTCTCTTATCCATAACAGAGATTCTGCCTGGAAACTCTGGACTAAGACAAATTCTCTCACACATACTACCATAAATATAGGGAACTCCGCAACCTGCCCAAAAAACACATAAACATTGATGAAAAGAACTTCTATCACACACCCTAAACTACAGAACCCAGAAACCCAAAAAGTTCTGGAATACTATCAACCAAATTCTCCACCCAGGGAAACCAGAAACTCTCACCCCCTGCCCAAATAACACACCCCAAGAAGCAGCATCCATTTTCAATTCATACTTCATTGATACCATCAGCAAACTTATGCAGACTTCCTACCCAACCAATCCCTCACTTCCCACCAACCTGCACTACAAAACAACCCCTTCTCACAGAATCTTGTACCTACCAGCTGCATTAAAAATCTCCTTCTTAATCTTAAACCATGTTCCCCATCTGCAGATAACCTGCCATCTCTCTTCCTAAAGGCTGCTGCTAACTCTATAGCATATGCTGTCTCCATCCTCATAAACCACTCAGTAAGTGAATCCACTGTCCCTGCTTTCTGGAAACAGTTCTATACCATACCTATCCACAAAGGTGGAAACTTTGTAGAGCTCTCTAATTATCAACCTATTGCCATACTTTTTCCCCTCTCTAAAATTCTTGAACACTGTGTTCATAAACAAATCTTGGCCGATCTCACTCAATATAACCTGATCACCATTACCCAGCATGGCTACCATCCCACCACAGCACCACTACAGCTCTCATTTCCTTTACTCACTCCATCTCCTTAGCCAGAGACAATAATAGGCTAGTGTCCTGTCTCTTTCTAGACCTCTCCAAAGCCTCTGACACTGTCTATCACCCAATCCTCCTCTCCAAACTTTCTCAACTGAACCTCTCCTCAGCAACTATCTCTTGGTTTAGCAGCTACCTCACAGACAGACAGACAATAATCTGTCAAATGGCTCTCTGCTCTTTCTCCCTTTCTCTCCATCAAAATGGTGTCCCACAAGGGTCAATTCGGGAGCTCCTTTTTTTAACATCTTCACTAACCAACTTTGCACATCCTGCCGTCAGTCATCCATCATACATTACGCAGATGACTCCATAATCATCTCCGTCACTGACAACCACCTCTGACCTGCTCACCCACAAAATTCAACCTCACCGAAACATGGCTTACTGACAACCAACTCATACTTAACCTCAAAAAGACAAAACTTCTACTTTTCCTCGCAAAATCCCTCTCCCACCTCAAGTCCTCATTCACCATCTCTTCCCTTAACAATAATACTATCAAAGCCGAAACCCACACTAAGCTCCTTAGAGCAATCATAGATGACCAGCTTAAATTTGACTTACATGTACTTCACTGTATCAAGAAAACCCACCAAAAGCTCAGCCTACTATATAGAAACAAATGTTTCCTCTCACCAGACTCCAGAATCTCACTTGCACAGGCATACCTTCTCCCTAACCTCTTCTACAGCTTGCAAATCTTAACAAACTTACAGTCCTCACCACTTCCCAAACTCGAAACCACCTACAACAAAGTTGCTAGATTTGCTGCTAATCTGCCTTCTAGATCTCAGCACTGTCATGCTCTCAGGATACTCATTTTGCCAGAGCTTCCTCACCAGCTCTTGCTTACTCAACTTCTCATCATCCATTCTATCCTGAACAAGCCTTCCTCCTGCCCTAACATCTCCTCACTTCTCTCCCTCTATACCCTCCTGATCCCTCAGAAGCTCAGACCAATGTTTCTTACAGAGTCACAAACCCAAAAAATCTACTGGCCAGAATCTCTACAGCTATATTCCCACTCTTTCATGAAGCAAGTTTCCCATGACCCTCAGAAATATTACCCAGATCCATGAATTCAAGGAAGCTCTCAAAAACTATCTAAACAGCACCTGGACTTGTCACTGTAATCATCTCACTTGAACCCCATCCTTTATCCTCCCTTACTGTTCTCCAGAACAAAAGGACCTGTACCGATTGGCTACACAGAGGGACAGAGCTGGGAAAGATGTGCAGCAGGTAAGGGTGATAAAGGATAGTGAGGGAAACATACTCACAAGAGAGGAGAGTGTGTTGGGTAGATGAAAAGAGTACTTTGAAGGGCTGATGAATGAAGAGAATGAGAGAGAAAGAAGGCTGGATGATGTGGGGACAGTGAATCAGGACGTGAAACAGATTAGCAAGGAGGAAGTAAGTACAGCTATGAAGTGGATGAAGAATGAAAAGGCTGTTGGCTCAGATGACATACCAGTGGAAGCATGGAGGTGCTTAGGTGAAATGGCAGTGGAATTTTTAACCAGATTGTTTAATGAAATTTTGGAAAGTCAGAGGATGCCTGAGGAGTGGAGAAAAAGTGTTTTGGTACCTATCTTTAAGAATAAGGGTGATGTGCAGAGCTGCAGTAACTACAGAGGGATAAAATTGATCAATCACAGCTTGAAGTTATGGGAAAGAGTAGTGGAAGCTAGGTTAAGAAGGGAGGTGATGATTAGTGATCAGCAGTATGGTTTCATGCCAGGAAAGAGCACTACAGATGCAATATTTGCTCTGAGCGTGTTGTTGGAGAAATACAGAGAAGGTCAGAAGGAGTTGCATTGTGTCTTTGTGGACTTAGAGAAAGCATATGACAGGGCGCCTAGAGAGGAGTTGTGGTATTGTATGAGGAAGTCGGGAGTGGCAGAGAAGTATGTAAAAGTGGTACAGGATATCTACGAGGGTAGTGTGACATTGGTGAGGACTGCGGTGGGAGTGACAGATATATTTAAGGTGGAGGTGGGATTACATCAAGGATCAGCTCTGAGCCCTTTCTTATTTGCAGTGGTGATGGACAGGCTGACAGATGAGATCAGACAGGAGGCCCCTTGGACTATGATGTTTGCAGATGACATTGTGATATGTAGTGAGAGTAGGGACCAGATTGAGGAGACCCTGGAGAGGTGGAGATATGCTTTAGAGAGGAGAGGAATGAAGGTCAGCAAGGCTAAAACAGAATATGTGTTTAAATGTGAGGGAGGGTAGAGGAATGGTGAGGATGCAGGGAGTACAGTTGGTAAAGGTGGATGAGTTTAAGTACTTGGGATCAACAGTTCAGAGTAATGGTGAGTGTGGAAGAGAGGTGAAGAAGAGAGTACAGGCAGGGTGGAATGGATGGAGAAGAGTATCAGGAGTGATTTGTGACAGACTGGTACAAGTACGAGTGAAAGGGAAGGTCTACAAGAGGGTAGTGAGACCAGCTATGTTATATGGGTTGGATGGTGGCATTGATGAAAAGGCAGGAGTCAGAGCTGGATGTGGCAGAGTTAAATATGTTAAGATTTGCATTGGGTGTGACTAGGATGGACTGGATTAGGAATCAGTATATTAGAGGGTCAGCTCAGGATGGACAGTTTGGAGACAAAGCAAGAGAGGCGATATTGCGTTGGTTTGGACATGTGCTGAGGAGGGATGCTGGGTATATTGGGAAAAGGATGCTAAGGATGAAGCTACCAGGTAACAGGAAAAGAGGAAGGCTTAAGATAAGGTTTATGGATGTGGTGAGAGAGGACATGCAGGTGGTTAGTGTGAAAGAGCATGATGCAGAGGACAGGAAGAAATGGAAACAGAAGATCCGCTGTGGCGACCCCTAACGGGAACAGACGAAAGAAGATGATGACTGTTCTCCATTCCTCCCATTCCTCCACTTCCTCCTTTTCCCCCAATTATCATATAGAAAGTAACTTCCTCCTATGACAAGACAGTCTCTCACAACTGTTCATGCTCTTTCACCTCTTAGTCTTGGTAACCTGCTACCTGTATCCTATTTGCAATATGACTTTTATATTAAATATCTACATCTTCTGTAACTTATAAGACAAATTGCTTTTGAATTGTACTGTTGTCCATTGATGACAATTCAAATGTGTTAGTACCTGTTTCTATATTTACTACATTGTATTCATGTCTCTTTTCTCTTACTTGTACTGCAATGGCTGCTGCTTAATTATTTTATTTTACTTTTGTTATGCAATATTTTTGCTTAATTGAACTGTGGAGCTTTTCTCCCTAGGCTTCCACTGAAAATGGGCAATAGTTCCATTGGGCTATCCCGGTCAACAAATGTCAAATAAATAAATAAATAAAATATCTATGCCTTAGATCTGCATACATTTGGGTTTTACAATGCAGGTTGTATTATTCTGCCATGGAAGAAGAGATCTAGAGATTCCCATAGGAAGGAATCTTTGAGTCAAAGCAGGTTATCTAATTATAATGAAACATATTTTAATGCCTAAATGACATTATATTTATAGGATTTGATGTGGCTGCTTTCTCATTTGAAACATTTTTTGAAAGGCAATATGCCAAATATAAATGGCATTCAAAGTACATATGTGATTTTCCACATTGTATCAGTGAGGAAGGCACTATGGGACATTTCTTATTAAACTGTAGTGTACTGAGGAGTTGTGAAGCCATTTTGCAAAGATGTAGGATCCCATGGGTATTCCTACTCCAGATATGTGGATCCTAATGTATGGTTCCCTGACATCCTGTAATGTAGTATCCTGTGGGCATTCCAGTTTTAAACCTACAGATCTTGTTACATGGTGCTCTGTGTCCCAGTGATGTAGGGTCTTGTGGATGTTCCTATTTCAGATCTGTGATCATAATATATGCCTCTCTGAATCCCAGTGATACAGAATCCTATGGGTGTTCCCTTTCCAAACCTGTGAATCTTGATGTATGGCTCCCTAAGTCCCTGTTATGTAGCATTTTGTTAGTGTTCCCATTTCAGACCTACAAATCCTATTGTATGGTGCTGTGAATCTCAGTAATGTAGCAGCCTATGGGTCTTCTCATTCCAGACTTCTATGTCATAATGTGTGGCACTGTAAGTTTCTGTGATATAAGATGTTGTGGATATTCCCATTCGAGATCTACAAATCCTATTGTATGACACGCTGAGTCCCATCTGAAGCAAGTTTCCTAACGGCACAGCCGAGCTTTCACTATGTATTATGATGTGGTTGAGTTGACAATTTTGTTGTGCTTTCGTATTGCACAGAATGTCCAATTTCAGTTATGGAGCATATCAAATTACTTTGTTGTAAATACTTGCAATTTATACTGAAAGGATAGGCAGAGTGGAGGGCTTCCCAAAAGAAGAATTGTGGAGTCCTTTGCCGTAATCACTGCTATGTAAGTAACTAAAAAGATGAACACTGTTAGAAGATAGGATATTTCTGGGCCAAACTGACAGTGCGAACATTGGCTCTAGTTTTCAGTCATTGTTGATGTCTCACACCAACACTGTATACAAAGTGGGAAAAATGGGAATGATGCAGAAGGCCATTCCCTGACTTAGCATTATTGTAAGTGACAGGGATCAGTGAGACAGTACGTCAACAGCCATACTCTTTTTGGTAGGTGCCATGAGATTTTAATAGATGCATAAACATCCACCAACTCAGATAGGTGGAATACCAGTTTAATATCCCATATGAAAGCTGACACCTCAAGGACAGCATCACCTTAGTAATGCACTGCAACTGCAGTACTGGCGCAGGAATTCAAGCAACTGGTGTTGGAAAAGAACTTACATCCTTCTGAACATTCCAGCATCAAATGAGGGCACACAGTTACAAATTCATAGGTTTGTACTAGGCTGTTGACCACCGGGGTCTTTATGCAACCCAACACAGTTTTGTCCTTGAGTACATTGGATGCTTATATGGTGGGGGCGTGTTAGTAATTGGGTTGCTAATGGTTGTGTGGAGAGGGTATGTTAGTTTGAGATTAGTTAACTTACTATTGGCCTCTGTCCATCAGAGATGTGAGAGTCAGACCGGAGGTAAATTTACAATATCCAATTCAATGATTAAGGTTTTACTTGAAAAGGGTCAGGGATGAAGTCCACTTCACATGGATGGGAGCCTGTTCCATAGTCTACTGAGCCATGACACTTCTAAAATTTGGTGTATGCATAAAATGAAATTAGGTCTGCATTTCATTGTGTGTTATATTAGATTCATGTCAGACAAATGTATTTCCATTTCTATAGTCTTCCTGGTGTTGAATAAGATTTTATAGTAAGATGTGTTGGGTCCAAAAGTTACTAACATAGTTTTAGCTATAGTTATTATTCCTCACAAGGCTGTCCTAAGCTGTTAGAAATACACTTTAAAATATTTCAGTCAGAATGCTTCCCTGTGGGAATGAAGATGGCTCTGTTCAGTTGTCAAGCTAAGCAGTCATCCTCAGATAATACTAATCACTTTTACAGCAAAATAAAGAAAAATGAATTGATTTTATTTTCTGATACAGAAGGCATTATTCATCCACAGTGGTCACTATTGGTTTGAAGATATGAAATTAATTTTTCTCAGCTGGTGTACCAATCAGGAGGTCATCTTGGATGGAGTGTTTGGCAGAGCTGTGTGCTTTCTGTTGTTTTACTTTGCAACTAAGGGATTATGTACATTAGCTGTGGTTTTGGCAGAGTGGTGCGCTTTCTGCTTTTTGCAGTAAGGGAAGGGTGTTATGTGTAAGCGGAGACATTTCCCTTCATAAAGCAAATTAAACAAGCAGAATTGAGTGTTTGGCACAGTTGTGTGCTTTCTGCATTTTTCGACTTTCCACTTAAAGGATTCTGTGTATTAGTTCTCTCTGAGTCCTTTTAAGGGCTGGGAGCTCTAGTGGGCTGTTGGCTGCTTTGTGCATTTTTTTGAAGTAAACAATTAATAATGGAATATTTAAATCTATGGGTGTTAGAAGATCAACTGAAATCTAAGTACATTAGAGAAGGTAAACATTGTTGAGTGTATTTCAGAGCCAATTTATATAATTATTGTGCTAACTGTATTAAATTGACTGAGCTCTCAAATATTGTTCAAAGTGGACACTACTTTATTGGAATGTAGTTGTCATTATGTAAAAGCATTTACAACAATTGTTGAATACATCAAGGACTGATATGAGGGAAGAGAGAGTTCCATAGCAGGAACTATCACTGAGACATCTAAGGATTGTACAGAAATAAATAAAAGAGAAGTGTTAGGACAAGAACTAGAATCACAACAGCCAGTTGAAGAGACCAAAGAGAAGCAAAAGAAAAAGGATTCTAAGTTAAGCACCTCAAAAAAGTCACAAACATCATTGTTTCGGGCAAGCCACAACAAAAGTGGGAGTAGTGTCTCTTTTATCATTAGATCATGAGGCTGACAATTATATTAATACAAATAGGTGGCAACCTGGACGAAAAGGCTCATTAATATCTAAAGTATGCCACACTTGCTTAAATCCAAAAGTCACTATAATAAATGAGACTCACTCAGTTATTAAAGGTTTGTGGGTAGTAGACCAGGATCAGGATTGTACAGACACAGTCTTAGGGACAAATTGGACTACAGAGAACCCAATTTTATGTGATAAGAATGTAATTAAAATGAATTTAAATAAAAAGTACTAAAACAGGCAATGTAGGTAAACCTCCTTTAGTTATTACAGTCAAGGAGGATATTGGGGCAACAAATGTAAATGAAGGTAACACGGAAGTTTTATTCTTGGGTGATTCTTTTTTCAGGCCTGTAAAAAAGGAGCTTTCTAAATTTGATAAGGCTTCTCATATCATTTCTGTTTTACCTGGGTTAAGACTATTTGATACACTCAACATGATAGCAAAATTAAGCTTAGTCAAGCCAAAGTACGACTTATGTACTACATGTTGGATTTAATGATTAAGGTTTACACCACTAAAATATATGAAAGAATAATTGTTGGATATAATAAAGGCTTTGGAAGCAAAGGGAGTACATTTTATGTTGAGTGAGATCATTCCTTCACTTTCTTTGAATGACTACATATGTACAAAAGCTCACATGCTTAATAACTGGCTAAGAGAATGGTCTGTGGCGCACAATATTCACTTAAATAATTAAATACTAGGAAGAAAGTTGTGCTCAGAGGCTGATTTCATAGGATACCACTCATCTGAATGATTATAAGTCAAGTTTTATGGCAAGTAGAATAACTTCAGAGCTGGAACGTTTCTGAAAAACAAAGTGTGAAGTACAAGGCAGTTTGCAAAAAATCTAGGGAACCTGTTAACTGTTTTCTTTGTAGCTCTAAAAGCCTGGGAAATACATTTGAAGAACTGTCGGTATTAATTGCTAAGTATCAGTACAAAATCATTGCTGTCACTGTGCCCTGGAATTCTTCATGTTATTTGTAACGAGACTTTATGAAGTATGAATGCATACGCGAAAATCTTAGGGGAGGCGGTATTGTACTCTGGGTACATAAATCCATAACATCTCGTCTCATCAAGATTGAGCAGACATAGGAAACTTTAATTGTTCAAATTCTTAATGGTACTTCTACAGACTTTTATATAGTTCTTACATACAACTCCCTGAGTATGGATAGTAATTTCCATTGACAATATCTAAAAAATCTGGACAACTGTCTGAATAAATAGGATGAAAGATTATCTTTTTCCGAGATTTAAACTACCACGGAATTGATTGGAATATTTTAAATGGCATCTCATATCTTGACAAAGAATTTATTAATATTTTGCATTTTTATGGGATGACACAACTAGTTAAGTTTAATCCTAGAGTAAATAGTACACTGGATCTTTTTATCACTAATGTACCCAAAAAGGTAGCTTTTTAAAAGTGAATTTCTCCACTAGGTACTTCTAACCACTGTTATGTATCTTTTATATTAGAGACAGCAACCCATTCCATATTACAATCACTGAAATATAAATGTGATAAAGGTGTCATAAAATTTACCTTTACAGTTAATGGAGATTGTTTGATCAATCCAGACATAGAGTTTAGACAATTGCTATAGATATCAGATTATTGAATAATATCTGCAAGCTTGTGTGTATTCCTCAATGAAATTAGAGAATAACAAGCCATCATTTCCATGTTGGCAGAATAAATCCTTAATAAAACAATTTAAGAAAAAAAGAAAAGTTATACAACATTTATGAAATTTCCAACTGGCATCAATAGGAAGATATTTAACAAGAATAGTAGGATTTAAAAAAAATAAAATTAAGGATGTCAAGGTTTGTGTGAAGGCCATGCACTGGTCCAGTAATCAAGGAGCCTCAATCTTCACCACTGGCAAAAGCTAGGGGATGTACACATTGGGAGGATGACAAGTACACACACAGTAAAGTGTAATTTCCCTTAAGAGCACACAGAGATCACAGTCAATCTGGGGCTGGTTTCTAGCTCTTTCTCCAGATCCCCAATAAGACTCCCCACTAACACAGCTATAGGGTTGAGATATCAGCTGAGTGGCCAAGACAAAACTTCTAGCACCCTCTCCGTCCAACCAGTGCTTCATGTCCCTGCCCAAGTAGATGACACACACACACACACACACACACACACACACACACACACACACACACACACACTTTGAGGTTTGATTTATATACAAACACACACACACACACACACACACACACACACACACACACACACACACACACACACCTGGGAAAGGCTGGCACAGGTTTACTAGCTATTCTCTCTTCTGCTCAGACTATAAGTTAGTTTCCACTGGTACCAATCACTACATACCAGCTACTTTTAAGGCAATTAACAAAGGGTGCCCAATCCCACTGTATAATGTTACTATAAATCCAAATGGTAGTTTGACCAGTATCAGCCACAAAGATAGGTTTAAATATATTTATTAATAAATAATAAAAGAACAAGACAATACTCAGTAAAACACAGTCACGTCAGAGTTCAAAATCACAGGAAATATTTTAAAACAACATTGCAGGACAGTCTCAAATAAATACAGAAAACATCTAAACCAATCTTTACTATATTCCTAACTAAATCTAAAAGAGATACTATACCCTAAATCTTATGTACAGCAAGTTAAGTGCAGAAGAGTGGATGTTTCCAGGTCAATACAAAATGCAGTCTCTCTCTCAGAGAGTTCTTAAATTAATATTAAGTATTACTGCTGGATTAGCTTGGATGACATCACTTTTTGTCACCTGACTTCAGTTCCCAGGCTAAAACAGAAACTAAGAGAACTTAACATCTCTGTCTGAAAAATACATATCTCTCAGATGTTTGCAGATTTTGGTAGTTGTAAAACAATAAAACACTTTTACATTTTAAACCGAGTAATTACTTCTCTTTCAAGACAATACAAAAACTTCTAGCTCTAGACACTGTGTCTGCTACACTGAAATTGAGAGAGAACTTTTATAGCACTATCATAAAACACTTTAATTTCAACTTATTTTCTGAAGTTTTGCAAGTTAACCCTTTTATGTTCTAGTTTCTACTGTTAAAACATGCATTTGCACAGGTATATAGTTTACATGCATTTCTGTTCTAAGTGAGCAGGGCATGCTGTGGTTACAGTTTAGCTCAGTACATAATATACAGTTCTGTATAAGTCATATCAATATTCACAAATGACATAGAATTATTTACAAAATTCCAGATATCTGAGCTGGCATTAATTTCCTATATCACACCCCCCCCCCCCCCGAAAACTCAAACTAGTTTTTCAAATGACCCTTGAGAAATGTTGCTTGAGAGGGTTGAGCCTAGCTGGGAATACCTTACCCCATTCCCTGTCTTGAGAGCCCAACTGTGTTGGTATTGCTAACCCCACTGCAGTGCTGCACTGTCATATCATATGCTTGCAACCCTAGGCTCCACCTTGGTAACTTGGCATTTTGCTGGCTAGCTCAATGTAGTCATGTTAAGGGATTATGGTCTGTAACTACAGTGAATTTCCTTCTATACAGATAAGGCTGAAGTTTCTGCGGTGCCCACACTATGGCTAGGAATTCCTTTTCTACAGCTGCATAGCATTCCTCCCTGGGTTGGAGCCTATGACTGAGATATACCACTGGGTGCTCTTCTCCCTCTGAGGAAACCTGGCTAAGTACAGCCCCCACCTCATGGTTTGAAGCATCTACCTGCACAACAAATTATTTGCTGTAATCTGGACTGGCTAACACTGGGGTTCCTCCCAAAACTTCTTTTCTGGAATGCTTCCTCACATGCTGGAGTCCACACTACCTTATCTGGCCTGTTGTTCCTTGTCATGTCTGTGAGGGGAGCAGCTATGGTACTATAACTGGGGACAAACTTTCTGGGGTACCCTGCTATCCCTAAGAATGCACTCACTTGCTTTTTGGTAACAGGGGCAGGCCATGCCTGAATGGCTTCCATTTTGGCAGGTTCTGGGCTGATCTTACCACTCACCACTCTATGTCCCAGGTAGGAGAGACCTCTGCCATACCCACCTGACATTTGCTGGGCTTAATGGTCAACCCTGCTCTCTGCAGTCTGCCCAGCAACTCCCTAACATGCTGAAGGTGCTCTTGCCAGGAATGGCTGTAGATGACAATATAATCTATGTAATCAAGGGTAAAATCTCCTGCTCCTGCTAGTATATGATCTGCCAGTCTCTGGAAACTCACTGGGATATTTTTCATCCCAAATGGCATCTTCACGAACTCAAACAAGCCAAAAGGAGTCATAAAGGCTGACCTCTCTCTAGCACTGGAAGTCAAGGGCACCTGCCAGTAACCCTTGGTAAGATAAATAGTGGTAAGATACTTAGCCCCACCCAGCTACTCTAGGGCTTCATCTGTCCTAGGCATGGGGTAAGCATCTGACTCTGTGTGACTATATAATTTCCTGTAGTCCACACAGAA
The DNA here is from genome assembly GCF_019279795.1 of Protopterus annectens. Classification (NCBI taxonomy): domain Eukaryota; kingdom Metazoa; phylum Chordata; order Ceratodontiformes; family Protopteridae; genus Protopterus; species Protopterus annectens. The sequence goes on from NC_056739.1 coordinate 1,817,610,572, forward strand.
CCTGGTGCTGCCATCCTTCTTTGGAAGCAGCACCACTGGGGAGGCCCAGGGACTGCTGGACTCCTGGATTACCCCTAGTTCCAACATGTCTTATATCTCCTCCCTCAAAGTCTGTTTAAATGTCTCAGGCACCCTATAAGATGCCTGCTTAATAGGCCTTTGGGGTCCTGTATCCACATGCTGCTGCACCAGGTGGGTGCACCCTTGTTTCCCAGTGAATGTGCCCCCAAACTCCTGTAACACTGCTCAGATTTCTCAAACCTGGGTAGGGGATAACTGCTGGGACATTGCTACCACTTCCACTGAGGTGTCAGTTTGAGCCTCACTAAGGAGATCAGTCACCAGTTCTCCCTCAGGCTCCTCCTGCCATCCACTGCAAATACTCAGCACAAGAGCCAACCTATCATGGTAAAGTTTTATCATGTTAACATGGTACAATTTGTGCCCCAGCCTCCTGCCTAGCAGGTCTACCATGTAGTTAACATCACTGACCTTCCTTACCACATTGTAGGGTCCCTCCCAAGCTGCCTGCAGCTTGTTGTGTCTGACAGGAATGAGAATCATTACCTGCTGCCCTACAGCATACTCTCTAGCTCGAGCATTCCTGTAATACCAGACCTTTTTTTGCTGTTGGGCTTCTGCCAGGTTCTCCTGGGCCAAGCCCATGAGTTCCCTGAGCCTTGTCCTGAGGTTTAGGACATATGCCACAACAGACTCTTTGTGGGTTTCACACTCACCCTCCCACTCATGTCAAATCAAATCTAGAGGTCCCATCAGCCTATGCCAATACAGCAACTCAAAGTGTGAAAAACTTGGGGCACCTCTCTGTAAGCAAACAACAGATGGGGCAAACATTTGTCCCCTCCCACTTAAACTGTAGAGTTTAACCTTTCAACAAGACCACTAGTATGAGGATAGTAGGGTGTGGTCTTTAGGTGATTCACCCCACAGTACTTCCACAGACAAGCCAGCAGGTCTGACATGAAACTGGCACCTCTGTCAGTCAGTATTTCTTTTGAGAAACCTACCCTGTTTAAAATCTCTAACAAAGCATTCACCACCTTTTCTGCTTCAATGGAGGACAGAGCCACCACCTCAGGGTACCTGGTAGCATAATCTACTACCACTAGGATATACCATTTCCCTGTGGAATTTGGGGTACTCAGAGGCCTCACGATATCCATAGCTACCATCTGATATGGCTCCTCAATCACAGGCAAAAGCATCAACGGAGCTTTGACCTTGTCTCCTGCCTTGCCTACCTTTTGGCACTGCTTACATGTCCTGCAGTACCCCATTACATCTCTGGAAATCTCAGGCCAATAAAAGTTCTGCATAGTATGTCTCCTTGTATGTTTTATGCCCATATGACCTGCAAAGGGAATGTCATGGGCTATGGCAAGAAGTACCAGACAGTAGGCTATGGGCACTACCAACTGCTGTATTCTCTCACCTGCTAGCCCTCCCTCAGGGGACTACTCTCTATATAGTAACCCTTTGTCCCAGTATACAGATCCCCCTTGCCTTGAGAATCAGATGCTTCATTAGCTACCTCCCCTTAGGCTTTGTAATATAGGGTCTGAGAGCTTAGCCTGTCTCAACTCTCTCCTTGTAACCTTTCCCAGCTCCCCTTCCACAGGAAGTCTGGTATTTCTGACAGCGGTGCCTCACTGTCAGCCTGGGTACTACTACTCACCTCTTCCCTTGAAGTCACGCTGTCCAAGGGAACATCAGTACCCACAAGCAGCTGTGGCTCACCTTCAGTCTCACTGCTACAAGGTAGCTCCCTCCCTGAAGTAACCACCTCATCAGTTCTGGCTGCAAGTGTGCAGTCTGTCTGGGTCTTCCCCAGGCTATCAGACCCACATGCTTGTCTCCAAGTCTGATTGCATGTAACTGCATGCACACCGGGTACTGCATTATCAAAATCATTCCCTATCAGGACATCTGCAGGGATATCCTTAAACACACCTACTTGCTGGCTTCTTTTTCCACCCTCCCAATCAAGGTGAAACCTAGCCAAAGGTATTTGGAATGGGGACCCTCCTAAAGTTCTGACTGCAATAGACTGCCCAGACAAGTAGTTCTCCTCTGTAACCATTGCAGGCTTCACAATGATTAGGTCAGAAGCTGTGTCTCTTTCCCATCCACTAAGATAGGATATAACCCCTTGTGGTAGTCTGGTACCCTTGTTGTCTCAAGTCCAGCTGGTGAATCTGGTAATCTTGAGGCAATGTTACAACTGCCTCATGTACACAGACAACCCTCTCCTCCTCCCAACAAATTCCAACACATGTGAGAGATGCAACCATATAGCCATACTGGAGGCAAAGCTCTCTCAACTCAGTACTGGTGAAACCAGTCAGGAGGAGAAGGAAACCACACTCACTACAATTCCAGTCTCACATAGACCTACCACGACAGCAAACCAAACACATAAACAAACAAAAACATACTCGGAGGCTCTAAATAAAAATCTGCCTAAGCAGCAGAGACCTCCAAAGCAGACACCCAAGCAACCACTACCCCAAAACAAAACACGTGCAACACATAGCTCACAAAGCCAGTGTGTCAAACAGTCACAGCCCTTAAGGCTAAACAACACATCTGATACACTTGTAATAGGTGACTCTATCATCAGACACACTGACGTCCCACTCACCAGGCTGAACAAGGAGAAGGTCATGGTGAGCTGCCTGTCGGGCGCTAGGATCCGCCACATAACACAAGCACTCAGGTCACTCCAAGGCAAGTACAAATATGACTCAGTCATTGTCCATGCTGGTGTGAATGACCTGAGACGTACCTCCCTGGACTACATGAAAAGAGACATAGAGGAGCTCTCTGAGCATGTAGCCCAGGCCGGTATGACCCTGACCTTGAGTAGCATCTTACCCTCACCAAGAATGATGCCACAATATGAAGACAAGATGATCAATTTCAACAATTGGCTGAAGTATTGGTGCGATTCAAATGGGATCCAATGCCTGTCAGCCTGGGATGACATGCTCAACAAGCCATGATGCTTCGCTAGGGATGGCTTGCACCTGTCACCCCTGCGGTTTTGGATATTGGCAAAGGCTCTTGCTACCCCCATAGTGCCTTTTTTAGGCAAGGCTCAAAAGACAAACCCACCTCCATAGGTATCACAAGGGATAAGAAACTAAGAGTAATGCTACTCAACGCCAGAAGTCTAAACCTCAAGATGCACGCACTTGAAACTCTCCTTAGCATGGAGAACATTGATATCTGTGCAGTAACAGAAACCTGGTTCAAGGCTCCCGAGAGCACCCCAGCACTACCAGGTTATACCTCATACCATGCTTTTTGGCCCCAAAACCTGGACCAAACCACAAAAGGGGGGGTATCAATATTCGTCAAAGATACCCACACCTCCAGGTTGGTGGCACAGCACAAAGCATCAGAGACTATCCATGTGCAACTAACAGTGGGTAAAACTGCCTTCCAGTTTATAGGCTGCTACAGACCACCCTCCCAAACTCAGGAACCCCACTTTGCCTTCCTGAGAACACTGGAAAATATGAAGGTCTCTCCAAACACCATTATATTGGGCGACTTCAACTACCCAAACATAGACTGGGAGCATTACTCTAGCTCCAACACCCTAGCCCAAAGGTTCCTAGAATTTATAAATTCAAATGCTATGGAACAACTTGTTACCACTCCCACAAGAGGGGAAAACATACTGGACCTGATCATCACCAACATGGGGACTCTATGCTCCAGACCAGAAGTGTATCCCTCACTAGTAAGATCAGACCATAAACTAATCATATTCATTATGAAATTTACATGACAATGCTGTTTGAATGTTATTAAGGGCATGTGATTATATGATGAATATGAAGTAATTTTTATAAATATATATTTTTGATATATTTTATATATATTTTTATAATATATTTTTACAATTGATTTATATTTTTATATTTAATGAACTATTAATGAATTATTGAAGTAGGTGATATATCAATTCTTAGTAGCTTTTATAAGTTTTTGCTGGTTAGGATGTGATGTCATTATGACTCATTTTATAGGTGTATATATTTCAGTGTTTTTCAAGTGATTTGTATTTGGTCTGAAGAAGCCCACATGGGTGAAAGTGCTAATCAAGTGGGCTCTGAGAATAAACTAACTTTCTATTAATATCTCGTTTGTTGGATGTTTCACTTTGACGCTAAGGGATATGCCTATGAGAACTGCTTTGCATAGCTGTGGATTGCTCCTGTGTTTTTTGTCATTTTGTTATATTTTTTATCTGAGCTTAATATTTATCCCCTGGCAACACTCACTGTTGTTTTATATTGGGCATTTGCTGTTTGGAACCAGGGGAACATGGCTGAATTGAGGCTGCCATCTATTTATCTACCTTATAATCCAGCAAACCAACTGAACAATATGTGGGACCTGAAGAGGTTCAGAGTGCGTTTCCGGCGAGGACAATCCCTTGATGATGTATGTAGTGGCGCAAGTGGAAGTTGAAGGTGCAACATCTGTAATGGACCTAGAAGGGCTAACGGAGTTACTGGAATAACCTGAAGTTGATTTTTTAAAACTAAAGAAACTACAGACACAGCGCCAGCACTTTGAGGTCTGTATTCAAAGGAAAATCATACAGAGAGGCTTGAGAGTCTTGAAAATGCCTACAACAGGCACGCTATACCCTGAGCTGCTATACAAATGGCAGCAACTCAATATTGAGGTGAGTCTTCATTACATGACATTAAATGAGTTTTTTATGCCTGAGGAAGCGAGTCTACATAGTAAGATTAATGAACAGCAACAATTGATTTTTTCCAAATATCCGATAGCCGTAGTGAAATGCTTGATGGACAGGCTACTGGATATTGTGTTTTTGTTTGAACAGAAACATGGCAAGATACAGAAGGACACAAATGACTTTAGAAATGGCCATGTCTTCACCTGGCCGAGGACTGAGTTTCATAGATTGAATGGACAAGGAAGATAAGGCATTAATCTTGCCATGGCTTGCCATGTGTATACTAGTAATAGGACTGTGAATTCAGTTCCAAATGCTAGCAATGTGTTACCTTCTGCTAATGTAAATGTAGAATCTCAGGAAAGTGTTAATGTACGAAATGAAAACGCCAATGTACAGAATGTTAATGAGAATGTTGTATCTTATGTTAATATAACACCAGTTAATGAAAGTATTGAAAATGTGCACTTAATTGATGATGTCTTAAGTTTAGGAAATGCAACCAATCAGGATGTTTTAGTCACTAATGATATAGTGCAGAACACCTCAGTTAAGGCAGCTGCTTTTAAGAGCTGTGGAGATGGAACTGATTTAATTCATTCAGTTAGAAGGAAAGTTCCTGTTATTGATAAACCTACTAGTTCTACTGACCAGATCCCTTTCCCTATCAGCGATTTTCGAAAAGAAGGGAGGATGAGATCTATGAGCAGAGGGAGACAGAAACACAAAGTATCAGGGGAAGAACATGTTGCTCCAACCCTGAAGAAAATATGGGAACGGGTGCACACACGTTAGTATGAAACATTTCAAATAGAAGTTTGTCATTAGATGAATTAGAAGTTTTAAATAAAGGTGTTGTTCAAGTGCTTGGCAACAGGGGACATCTTGAATGGCTTAGAGCTTGTGGTATCAGTGGAGAACAAGATGCAATTAAAATCACCTGCTAATAGTAACTCACCTTTAGACTTTAATGTTACGGTGCCCAAATGTTTTTCACAGTTTTAGTCCCAATACCTAGTATCCAGTAGTTGTTTGCAAAAGTGCACATCTTTTTATCTAGTTTTTTTTTATGACAAAGTAAAGCATACCATCATTGCTTGAGTATGAGTCAACTACTTCTGGAATTCTAATTGATTTTCTGTGTAAAATTAGGACACCTCTTCTTTTGTGGTTGTAGTTTGCACTTACCAAAATCTTATAATCCTTGAAGGTTAATTTGTTTAGAGCTTCTGATATTAAGTGGGATTCCTGAATGAATGCAAAATCTGCTTTATGTAGCATTAAATATTTGTTGACACTATTCCTTTTCATGGGGTTGTTCAACCCATTGTCAGTAATAGATATAATGTTAAATATTATCATTTGATGGAGACAGCTATTATAAGTAAAACTGAAAAGTGTTTTCCTTGACAAATATTTTTTTTTAAAACTGTTATGGGCAATATAAAAACTTTAAATTTGAAAATAAAACTATATGTTTTAATAACCTTCTGCATGGATATACTATATCCAAGCTTACTGTATCTCTAATAGAAGCCACAAACTAACCCTCTCTTGACATCTAGTGGCTATTCCTAGCTACTGTAGGTTAATAACAAGCAGAAGGGAAACTGCATGTACATTAAAAACATATAAAAGGAAAATTTCAATTTAATATACTGTGTATGCATGAACTAAGAACATGAAGCTGCATACAATTTCTTGAAATCCTTTTTATCTAAACAGACTAAGATAAATTGATTAATCCTAATAATTGTTTGTTGCTATGAGTGAGTACAGGACTGTAATGTCATTAAGCAAACAGGAAAAGGATGCATTTAAAGCTGTCACTCTCAGAAACATATTTGTAATTGTTATTTAAATATAAATGTAATTCAGATTAAATAAATCACTATTTAAAGTAAAACATATGCTTATAAGATTTTTTAGATAAAAAAATTGATAAATGAATAAAAATGCAGTTCAAACAATCATTCTTGAATCTGACTTGCTGTTAGAGTTCAGTGAAGAGAAACAGGTTCAGAGGTCATGCCTACTTCTTGGAAGACAGCACAGACTGTTTATCATGAGTCTGTGAGCTAACTGAAGCCTTTAGAAGGTTGAGCTTGTGAAAAGGTTGTCAAAATTTCATCAAAAAAGTAAGTAGGCAGGAATTTTCTAGTAAAGTGAAGCTTTTATGCATAACTTGTAAAATGATGAATATTTAAAATAAAGGGTCCAAATTACCAACCATGCACAGCTATAAGATATATTATGTAAATGGAGGACATTGCAGATGTTCATTTAAGTAGTAAATGTATATATAATAATAAAATATCACCACTTTCTTTTTAATTACTTAACAGTAACACAGTAAGCATTTTTGTCTCCTACGGTGATTAAATACTATGACACTAGGGCTAAAACAGAAAGGGAAGGCACATACATGAAGAAATAAGTATGGGATATAAAAGAAATATATATAAATATATGACATGAGTAAGTGGTTTTATACGATTTCACTAGTGCTATGCCATGTATATAAAGAGATAAAAGTATAAAATACTAGTTTGCAGTTGGATAAGATTTTGTTTTACTTGAATTTTGAGTAATATATATTATTTATAAAGTTAGTATTGTTGTGGGAAAGATAATATAGAGAAAAAAAGTTACATTACCTTCTTTGTTGTTGTGTCTTTCGGCTTATCCCGGTTAGGGGTCGCCACAGCGGAACTCCGGTCCGCTAATGTTTGGTAGTGGATTTTTATGTGCCGAGTTACCAGCCCAGATGCACAACCTTCAACGAAGGCATGTCCATTCACGCATGCCTCCACACAGAAGACGCTCTAGCTGAGACTCGAACGGGACAACGTCTTGCTGTGAGGCGACAACGCTACCGCAGCACCACTATCGCGGGACATTACCTTTGTTGTATAATTCCATATTATTTAGAAGAGAGAAAACAAAAACTTGCATGAAATGTGAAGTTATTACCTTCTGTGTATGATTCCATATTATTTAGAAGGGAGAAAACAAAAACATGCATGAAATGTGAAGTTATGTATAATAATTTTCTCTGGGTTTCTTTTTTTCTTTAATAGTCCACTCAGTTTTTGAAGCGTGTCTTTTTAAGTTCATTGAAGAATCCATGGGTTCAGGTTGACTTAAAAGGTTCTTTTTTGGACAAGTGTGGATGCTACTTCAAGACGTCAAAAGTTTTCTTTCCTTCTGGCAGAGATAGTCTTATTCTTGCTGGGAATATGAGTTGTGCATTGATTCCTTCCTTTTTTAATGATTTTATTAGAGGGATACATACTCTTCTTTTGGACATTATAAGGGGTGAAAAGTTGTTCTCAAACCTGATAGTTTGGTTACCATTTTTTAATGGAGCAAGGGACCAGGCAGTTCTTAAAACAAGGTCTTTGCCCTGAGTTAGATCTTGGACAGCTGTTTTTTACTCGATACAGAAGTTGTAGTTAAAGACCTGTGTGCCCTTTCTATCCCAAAGGATAGTGGTTCAGGTAGGTTTAGGATGTTAGGAATCCAAGAAATCAGGAAATTAATCATATTGTCCCCCTCCATCTGCTCTGGGATACCATAGATTCTAATGTTGCTTCTCCTGGTTCTATTCTCAATGTTGTCTACCTTTTCAATGAGTCTGGTGTTTTCTTGAAGAAGAAAGTCTATGTTTTTCCCTCTTTCTGTTAACCTGTGATCTATATCTGTTACAGAATCTTCCAAAGCAGCTATCTGGGCAGTTTGTTGTTTAAGGACTTCATTTAATAAGGTTATTTGTTTGGTGGAATCTTATTTTATATTGTCCACTTTTAAGTTTAATTTGTCTATTTTACCCACCAAGTCTTGACCTGTGGTAAGGATTGCCTGTATTTCTTTCTTCATTGGAGTTTCTTGCTGAGAAAATTTGAGAAGGTCATCTTCCTTTGTGGATGTGGTTTCAATCGCCTATTCAAAGGTTTGACAGGAAAATATGAAAATTTTAGTTTACAAATTACACCAACTTGTAGCTTACAACTTCCAGAATCAGATTTTAGTAGTTTCAGGTCTTTGTTGGTGAAATTAAATAAAATATCCTGTCAGGTAAAAATGAAGATGGCAGAGCTCAAGAACTCTGCTGCCTTCAACTTTCCATCCAAGCCATGCCCCTTCCTTAGTTAATTTTTATGGCTATATAACAGAAGTTCTTCATCCAGGTTTGTTTCCTGGTGCAATGTTTTTGGACTTATCTAAGGCTTTTGATAGCCTACCACATGTGGTTACTATTATGTTTTCAAGTGATTATAAAATAAACAGTTACCTTATAAGGTAGATTGAAAATTGGTTGCTGGGTAGAAAACTGAGCATTAACATTCAGAGTGTTTACTCTAATTATCTACATGTAAAGGCTGGTGTTCGTCTGTGCTAGGCCCTGCCTTTTTCAATTCTAAAAAAAAAATACTGCACGTTAAAGTACACTGTTGATTGTAAAATTGGATTTACACTACAAAAGCCTTCGGATGTCGATGCGCTAAATGAATATCTAAATTAGTTAGCAAATGGGCAAAAGACAAAGGATTATCATTTAGTTTAGACAAGTGCAAAATTATATATTTTTCTAATAAAATTATTAAACATCCAGTTTAATTGATGGTTTCTCAAATGGAGGAAGTCAAGCAATATAAAGATACAGGAATGCTGATTACTTCAATTTTTTCTTTTAAATCTTATTCTGAGCTCATTGTAGCCAGAGCTACTAAACAAATGGGTTATTTGTTAAAAAATATCAACAAGGGATGAAGTATATTAACACTAGTATTCAAAACGTATATCAAACCTCTCCTGGAATATAATAATTCCTTCTGAGAGATGCAACCATATAGCCAAACTGGAGGCTAAGCTCTCTCAACTCAGTACTGGCGTAACCAGTCAGGAGGAGAAGGAAACCACACTCACTACAATTCCAGTCTCACACAGACCTACCACGACAGCAAACCAAATGCATAAACACACAAAAACATACTCGGAGGCTCTAAATAAAAATCTGCCTAAGCAGCAGAGACCTCCAAAGCAGACACCCAAGCAACCGCTACCCCAAAACAAAACATGTGCAACACATAGCTCACAAAGCCAGTGTGCCGAACAGTCACAGTCCTTAAGGCTAAACAACACACCTGATACACTTGTAATAGGTGACTCTATCGTCAGGCACACTGACGTCCCGCTCACCAGGCTAAACAAGGAGAAGGTCACGGTGAGCTGCCTGTTGGGCGCTAGGATCCGCCACATAACACAAGCACTCAGGTCACTCCAAGGCAAGTACAAATATGACTCAGTCATTGTCCATGCTGGTGTGAATGACCTGAGACATACCTCCCTGGACTACATGAAAAGAGACATAGAGGAGCTCTCTGAGCATGTAGCCCAGGCCGGTATGACCCTGACCTTGAGTAGCATCTTACCCTCACCAAGAATGATGCTACAATATGAAGACAAGATGATCAATTTCAACAATTGGCTTAAGTATTGGTGTCATTCAAAGGGGATCCAATGCCTGTCAGCCTGGGATGACATGCTCGACAAGCCACGATGCTTCGCTATGGACGGCTTGCACCTGTCACACCTGGGCTTTCGGATATTGGCAAAGGCTCTTGCTACCCCCATAGTTCCTTTTTTAGGCAAGGCTCAAAAGACAAACCCACCTCCATAGGTATCACAAGGGATAAGAAACTAAGAGTAATGCTACTCAATGCCAGAAGTCTAAACCTCAAGATGCATGCACTCGAAACTCTCCTTAGCATGGAGAACATCGATATCTGTGCAGTAACAGAAACCTGGTTCAAGGCTCCCGAGAGCACCCCAGCACTACCAGGTTAAACCTCATACCATGCTTTTCGGCCCCAAAACTTGGACCGAACCACAAAAGGAGGGGGAGTATCAATATTCGCCAAAGATACCCACACCTCCAGGTTGGTGGCACAACACAAAGCATCAGAGACTATCCATGTGCAACTAACAGTGGGTAAAACTGCCTTCCAGTTTATAGCCTGCTGCAGACAACCCTCCCAAACTCAGGAACCCCACTCGGCCTTCCTGAGAACACTGGAAAATATGAAGGTCTCTCCAAATACCATTATATTGGGCGACTTCAACTACCCAAACATAGACTGGGAGCATTACTCTAGCTCCAACACCCTAGCCCAAAGGTTCCTAGAATTTATAAACTCAAATGCTATGGAACAACTTGTTACCATTCCCACAAGAGGGGAAAACATACTGGACCTGATCATCACCAACATGGGGACTCTATGCTCCAGACCAGAAGTGTATCCCTCACTGGTAAGATCAGACCATAAACTAATCTCACTGGATATTCACATCCCGACCCACCCCCTGCCCAGAAAACCACAGTGAAAAACTTCTCTAAAGCAAATTTTACACTCCTCAAAATCGAGGTGGAATCCTTCAAAGCCCCCGGGCCTGTGGAAAATACGGCCCAGACTGCAGAATCCTTTATAAACGCATTCTATGAACACCTTCAGGAATGCATGGATCTTGCAATCCCAAATAAAACCAAGACCCAATCCTCCAAAGGCAGATGTCCTGTCTGGTGGACCCCAGCCATAAACAAACTATACAATAGATGGAGGAAGCTACTACATGATAGAGCAAAATCCCAAAAAGGGAAGGTATCTCTGATCAGTATTAGCAAAAAACTACGGGCACTCATAAAATCGTCTATGGCCAGCTTTGAGAGAAAAATTGCACAGGACACTAAGGATAATCACAAGGCTTTCTTTAGTTATGTTAGGAACCTGGGTGGGAATTCCCAGATATGCTCAGAATTAGTCCAAAATGACAAAAAATACACCGAACCCACAGACATTGCCAACATCCTAGCTGACAGGTTCAGCGCAAACTCCCCCCCTCCCCACCAAAAGAGCAAATATCTATCCCAGCAGAGTGCTGCCCGTCTGACATCTCAGATGCTCAGGTAAGAGCCGCCCTCTCCAAAGCAAAACACACAGCATCAATGGGACCAGACGGTGTCCCGGGCTGCGTCCTACATGAACTCCAAGAAGAGCTAAACCCAAACAAAAAACTACTGTTCAATCTCAGCCTTACTACAGGATACGTACCCAAAGAGTGGCGTACAGCAACAGTGGTCCCTCTCCACAAAGGTGGTGCCTCAACGGATCCTGTAAACTATCGCCCCATAAGCCTGATTAGCTTCGTCTGCAAAGCTATGGAAAGGATCATCATGGACCTCATAAATAAAGATATTGGGGGCCTACAGACACTGGATCCTACCCAGTTCGGCTTTGTTAAGGGCAGATCCTGCCTCTTAAACCTGGTCGATGTCTTTGAAACAGTCACCAAGGCCATTGACGAGGGGAAGGTGGTCCACACATCCTACCTGGACCTCGCAAAAGCCTTTGATACAATACCCCACTCGGGCATTATAGATAAGCTCACCAGCTTAAATATAAACCCCTATGTCACTAGATGGGTTGCAAACTGGCTCAAGGACAGAACCCACATGGTTAGAATTGCTGGAGCCATGTCAGACTCCAAACCAGTTACAAGTGGCGTCCCACAAGGCTCAGTCCTGGGACCTCTCTTGTTCGGTATATATTTCTCGGAGGTACAGGCCAACATGGAAGGACTGTGGCTGACCAAGTTCGCAGATGACTGCAAACTGGGCACCATAATCGACTCTCCAGCTGACACAAACATCCTCCAAAAGGGCCTCATAGAAACAGACAACTGGTGCCAGAGCCATGACCTCAAGCTAAACGCCAAAAAGTGTATAGTCATCCCCTTGGGACAAAACAAAGTGCCCACAAATTACCACATAGGTGGTAATCCATTAAGTACAGAAGAAGTAATTAGGGACCTGGGGACCCAAGTTGATAGCAATCTCTCATTTGACAACCACGTGGCCAAAGTGGTTAGAAGAACATTTTATATAGCCCACCTAATCATGAAGGGATTCACATCTAGATCAGGGGAGGTCATCGTGCCTCTTTACTCATCCCTCATCAGGCCCATAATTGAGTACAATGCCCCTTTTGGGATGTACCTTACCAGACACCTGCAGCAACTGGAAAGACCCCAAAAGTACCTCACCAAGAGGATCAAAGGGCTCAAACAGATGCCATATGCTGCCCGGTTAAAGAAACTCCAGCTCTACTCAGTGGCAACCGCCTGCACAGAGGCGATCTGTGCCTGACATATAAAGCCATGTCCAACCCGGAATTAATGGACATGCTGCACCTCAGAAAATCCAAATCCCATCGAGCTATGCACTCGAGAGACTTGAACCTCAGCACTGAAACAAATAGGACATGCTGGAGGGACAGATTCATAACCCAGAGGCTCCCTTCACTCTGGAATAAAATCCCAGTCCAGGTTAGGCAGAGTCCCTCATTGACTCTCTTCAAGAGGAATCTTGATGAGTGGATGGGAGATCGTAGGTTTACCCCGGGTATCACTTCTGTGTCACTGTTAGACAGAGGCACAGTATACTAACCTCGAAAAAGGGCATAGCAAAATTAATTTAAAATGGGTGGCGAAAGCCAAACACACTCTGGCTAGGCTTATAAATGCCCTAGGGCAGATAGCCTAGTATGAACCTATGAACCTATGAAAAGAGGACAGCTGAGAAGGCTGAAGAGAGTTCAAAGGATATTTAAATAATAAAATTACGAAGTTGAACAAAACTGGGATATGGATCACAATGCGAGCCATTAAAATCATTTAGTGCCTGCTAATCAGCATACAAATGTTTTTATGATCCAATTTTGCAAAGCATGTTCAATTTAGAGATTAATATCTGGGTTAAAATGGCTAAGCATAACATTATGTATTTTATAATGAAAATGGGCAATTCTGCAATTAGGTCTCAGTATATTTCTGTCAGAATTACAGTCTATGAGCTTGGAAACTTTTAAGAAAAAAATAGATACATGAGATGGTAGAAAGGCCTACATACCATTTTTGGGAGAATCAGCATTTCTTGAAGGCTGGTTGGCCTAAAATGTTGTTTTTGAACTTATGCACTTATGGCATTTTGTGCTGATAAATTTGTTATGGTTCTAATTACAGCAAAACTGTAAGATTATATTTTGTTAGCATGCTCAGGACAGTTGGTATAATGTGTCATGAATAAGTGAGAAATATGTACACTGTATACAAAGAATGGAATGTGTGAAAGCATAACTTTGATAAAACAATGTATATCAAAGGAAGCACAGAGGTGAGAGAATGAAATTCATTGTCCAATGTTAAAAGTATTTAAAAAATGGGTGAAAAGTTGTTTGTGATTTTGCTTATGGGATATGTGTGTGTGTGTGTGTGTGTGTGTGTGTGTGTGTGTGTGTGTGTGTGTGTGTGTGTGTGTGTGTGTGTGTGTCTGTGTGTGTGTCTACAGAGAGAGAGAGAGAGGGAGAGATGGAGACAGAGAGGCAGAGAGATAATTTTGAGTTCCAAACCTCTGGCCATCTAATTTCATTGTGCACTATATTATGCTATTCAAGGTATTTCACATTCTTTTTTCCTCTGTAAGTGTGTATTTAGTATATATCAGTTCGAGAGGAGTGTGGGAGTGAAGCTTTCTATGTAAAAAGAACTACTCTCTGATGATTTGTTCATGGGAGATATCTCACTTTTATATAGATTGTGCAGGAAGTATCTGAAGCATAGATTCTGTAAAATACAGAGCTGGGTACATTCTAAGACTGCTTTGAGTCATTTCCATAGGAATTTCTTGCAAATATGTTCTATGAAAGATTTAAAAAGGAAAAAATATATACAGTTTTAAGGAGTAAAGTCTAAAATGTATACATTGTATAAAACAGAACTAATATATATATATATATATATATATATATATATATATATATATATATATATATATATATATATATATATCCGGTGGTGATAATGGACAGAAGTTACTATGATGAATCACTGCAGTGTATGCTTAATGATACTGAAACTTATGTAGAGATTATTAAATCTGATGCTGAAAATATCAAGAGAAGAGTAAACAACACATTATATGATTGTTTAATTGGGCATAATATCTCATTGGATTTATACAAATATTTTGTGTGTGATAAACCTGTGATTCCCATTTTTCAAGGCTTACCAAAAATCCGCAAAGACATGTATAAACCTCCCTTTAGACTGGTAGTATCTGGCAGTGGATGGTGTACTGAAAATCTTTCTATTTTTGTAGAACATCAGTTGAAAAGTTTGTTAAATCTGAATGTACATGTTTTGAATGATACAAAACATTTTTTTAAAAGATTTATACGCACATGTTAACAATAGTGACACTTCTGAACACATTTTGGTTACTTCAGATGTACAATCTTTGTTTACCATGCTCTCATTGTAACTGGTGTCAGTATATTGACACCAATAATATATTTACACATCCAGATACTGGGAAAGTTATGAAGTTTAATGTTTTTGCCAATTGTGAAACATGTCATTTAGTTTATTTCGCTGTATGCCAAATCTGCTCAGCATTCTACATTGGTAAGACCGATCGTAGATTACTTGACAGAATACGTAAGCATATATATAACATCAACCATTCAATAGGTTCTAATGCATTAGCCAAACATGTCCATACAAATGGACCAGAACATAAATTTAAATTTCAAGTGATTGAAACTATTACAGAAAGTATACGGGAAGGTGGCATAGAAAATAGAGTAGAAACAAGTGAACTAAAGTGGATTATTAGGATGAGAGGAAATAAAGGGAAAGGACTGAATGATAACATATGTATTAAGCCTGTACTTGAGAATAGAGTGTTCAGATGAAAGTTGTTTTTATAAATGTAGTAACTATTACTTATTTATTCCACGTCACAACTGTTTTTAAAAATTATCAGTTTGCATTCTTATAGATAAAGATGAGCATGCTTTGCAGTTGCAACTTGATGGCTTAATCAGCTGATTAACTGATGTTTGCATCTCATTGGTTTAAGTTTCATTTAAATAGAATGTGAAATGGATTCTTTGTATTATTGTATTATTGTCTGACGAAGCGGCAGTAATAGCTGTGAAAGCGCTAACAATTTTAAATAAAAGAACTGTTTATGTACTATTTCTGCTGTGGGTTGCTTCATCATTGCTTTTCTCTAATTGCATTTTTCATAATTTTGGTGACGTTATTGGGTGAAGCTCTTATACTGCTGGTATTGTTTAGGTTCGATTTTTCTACTATATATATATATATATATATATATATTATATATATATATATATATATATATATATATATATATATATATTATATATATATATATATATATATATATAATATATATATATATATATATATATATATATATATAAACTATAGATACTGAAGTGTGTGCATGTGTGTGTGTGTGTGTGTGTATGTGTATATATGTGTGTGTGTGTGTGTGTGTGTGTGTGTGTGTGTGTGTGTGTGTGTGTGTGTGTGTGCATCTGTCTGCGTGTGTGTGTGCATGTGTGTAGTGAATGGGCAGCAGGCAACTGTAATGAATAGTTAGCCTTCTATAGAATGGTTTCAGTTGATGGTGGTTATGAGATGCTATCATACATCACAGCACTAAGGAAAGAAAATCACCTTGTCTCAGTTCAGCCACTGCTCTTTATGCATTATGGTGGAGTAACTGAGACGATGTGTGCAAGCTATTTTATTTAGACAAAACCTTATTGTTCTGTATTGTACTACCATGTGTTTCTGCTTACGACAACTGTTTTTGTTTATCAAAGCCATGCTAAGCATAATGGACAACTTCAAACATAGTGAAAAGCTTAGAATATGTTGAATGATTTCAAATGCACCAACCAAGCAAATCCTAATCAGAGACACAGTGCATAAGTTGAATTCTGCCACACATTGTTAAAGTATACAGATAATGTTTTTAATATGGAAGGTAGTATGAATAATTCATAAGGTGGTAGACACAATGGTATGTATAATATACTGTGAATTTCTTATTAGATAAAATAGCAGATATTTTATTAAATCTAGGTAATTGTTGTAATTGCATTTTAGAAAGTACAGGTTAACTAATGCTTTGAATCAGTACCCAGTCCCTGATATATAATTTAAATGCACTCTCTAATACTCATTAATAATGACTTTGTATTCTGAAGACAAACTAAAGGGCGGCCACGGTGGTGCAGTGGTTAGCATTGCCGCCTCACAGCAAGAGGTTCTCCGGTTCGATCCTCGGCTGGGGTGCCTTCTGTGCGGAGTCTGCATGTCCTCCTGTGGTCGTGGGTTTCCTCCGGTTTCCTCCCACATCCCAAAGACATGCTGCAGGTAGATTGGACACTCTAAATTGGCCCTAGGTGTGCGTGTGAGTGTGCCTTCTGTGGAAGGTTGGGCGCCGGGCTGGCAACTCGACACCGTAAAACTCCACTGCCATTCAATGTGCGGACAAGGCGATCCGCTGTGGCGACCCCTAACCGGGAAAAAGACGAAAGAAGAAGAAGAATCATGTGTATTGTGAATGTTGTATCATCTAATCTGAAAACACTATGAGTCACAGAAACAGGCAATGAATTTAGATGAATTGCAAACATATTACTGATTTTCAAAAACAGCAGCAAAAGCCTACAAACAGAAGCCATTTGTATTTTAGTATTCCTTCTGCTTTATTTCAATATGTTACTACTTCATGCATAAACAAGCAGCTCTGATTTAGGGTTAATATGAGGATAAGACAGGAGTCTGTTATAATCATAGTAGTTGAAAGGTATAGAGACAGGACAACTTCTCATATAGGGTGTGGTGCTACCTGACATAACATAAGGCAGAGGAAAAAATAAGAAAGGACACAGAGAATGCAAGCCTGCAAATATCACACAGGAATGCATGTCTATTTAGTTTCAGATTAACTTCTGTATAAATGTCAGCAGAATAGCAGGAATCAAAAAGATCCATAATACAGATGCCATTTTCACACTCACCGTCTAAATTCTGTCTGTCGTCTGCATTCCTTTTGGAAGCTTTAGATTCTGAAATAGGAATTAAACTCTTCACACTAATATATTGCATGTCTGCCCAATGACCTTGTGACCTGTGACTGGTAAGGCGCAGAAAAAAAAACAGAATGTAAAACTTTTGAAAGCCTTGGTCTACATGGCAGAAAATAGTTGGAGAGTGTAATCAGAGTGTTCAATATGCCTGCTGTTGACAATGGAAGAGGAAGAGGGGAAGGAAGAAAGAAAGAAAGAGATTGGAAATAAGAAAATGAAAGTGTAAACAGGAAGAAAATGAGCAGGACTGCTGAAACTTCCTTATATACACAGGCAGGAAAGAAACAAGTGTCGACATATGAGGAAGATGCTGAGTAGAAGAAAAGCATGCATAACAAATGAGTAAATGTACAACAGGTCGACAATCTGAGTGATAATGTTTTGGATTTACTTAGTCACTGTATGTAAGAAGAGGAACACACAGATACTGGAAAGACACAGAAAGAAACACATTTCCTGGTGATTTAAAATAAGACTACTTAGTTATTTATTATGTTATTTGGCTCAAATGGGAGATGGCTTGAAGCAAAGCAGCAGATATGTGCACAGAGGAAAATGTTTGCATTTCCCATATTCCCTTATGGAAACAACCAGATGCAAAGAAATATAATTTTTAATGACAGAGAGGGATCATTTTCCTATTTAACCAAGAGCATATTTCATTTATTTGGTCACATCACCGTAAGGCTTTTTATAACACACACTGAGTTGGAATTTGCATTTTATGAATTATCAGATTTGCTACAGTTGCCCCAGGCTGCAAATATTATGTAATGAAGATAGACTCCATGCCTATACCATTCATACATCTTTTGTCTTGGGGAAGACAGTTTCTTTGCCTTAATCACTTTTTCATACCTGCAGGTAGTCTCCAAACAAGGTCAAGGCCTCTCTACTTACATAATTTCCAGTCAAGCTTCTAAGGAGAAAAATACATAGAACAGTATCAAAGGCTTTGGGCAGGTCAATAAGTATGGCTGAAGTACAATGTTCGGTATCCATTTTTACCTCTCAACTTTCCAGACTTTCGCAGAATGTCCAGATTTTTGCCTCATATTTTTGGCTTGTTCCTCATAAAACTTGTAGTTTTCTGACAAATCACTGGGATGATCTGAGGACTGAAGTCACTAAACAACTATATACATTTGAGTTTCAGACTTCATATCTTTCAGAAAATGTATGTTAACACAAACCTCGTTATTGTAGCAACTTTATAAGTTTATAAGAGCAGTATTTAAAATCTGTCCTGATTTTTGGGCTTTTGTCCCCCCATTTTGTCAGGCTTTGTCCAGATTTCTTGGACTAAGAGGTTAATAGGTATGATTTTGATAAGAATGTCATATATTTGACTTCCAACATGGGTGCACACTGATCAGTAGCTTAATTTCAGCTCTCACAGAGTAAAAAAAGAAATGTGCTAGTAAGTACACTGCCTGGATACCAGCATAGAATAAACTTAGAGATCTTGAAAGAAAATCAACCATTCATTGACTGGGAAGAATCCTGCAGCTGTTCAGAAAAAATCAGTTCAAGCCCCAGCTTTAGTACAGTAGATGGCTTCCAGTAGTTTAGACAAAAAATTAATCAACTGTGCTCAGACCTGATTAAAATAAATGAAACTTCAAAGGACTACATCAACTCAAATAACAAAAGGCTGGAAAAAAATGAAAGAAGCTTTAAGCAGCTACTTAGATGAATTGATAAAAATGCAAAAAAAAAGTCTGAGTATGAGACTGTTCAAGAAGAGATGTTTCAAAAATGGTAGAGTTGGAGGACAGATCACACAAAGAAAACCTGAAATTTTCTGCAGAAACAGAGAAACTGGAAGAAACAGATTGCATTAATTTTATGAAACCACAAATATGCATAAATACGCAACTGGACTGGTATTCCACAACAGGATTTTTTAATTGAAGAGGCACTTCATCTGTATACTCCAAACCGGACATTGAGAAAGCAGCCAAGACCAGTATTAGTAAAGATGCAATCATGACCAGCAAAAAGAGTTCATCCTGACAAACTGTGGCAGAAAGGCAAAGTATTTAAAACTGGAGACAGTAGAGTGTTTATGGAAATGATTATTCACTGTACACCAGGCAGAATAGAAGTAATTTTATCCCAACAATCAGGGAATGTCAAGAGGCAGGTGTGAGATTCAAGCTGCTGTATCCAGCTGTCTTCAGAATATTTTTCTGGAGGATCAAAGTCATTTTTGAAGCAGAACAGGCTAAGGAAGAAATACACAAGTTTGCTCAACAAAAAGTGAGCCATCAAACAGAAGGGGGCTCTGCTTCTCATTGTTCTAATAATAAATTTCATATAGAGACTTTGCCAGTGAAACATTTTCTAATGTTCCAAAGGAAAATGTGTGAGAGACAGAAAAAAGCATAGGAGTTGACTAGAAGAATCAGAAGTACCTTGGACTTGAACCAGAATCTAGGGTTGGGAGATGGAGATGAACAGGAAGAAGACCAGCAACACTGAAGTTAGTGAATAAATGTAACAATTATAAACATATTTGTGAAATATGGCTTTACAAGAAAAAGTGGCTGAGAAAGATTGAACTTTTGTTGAGTTTGTTAAACTTGTGCAGGGACTTAAAAGCATATACCCCATTTCATGTCATTAATGTTTGTAAGGACACAAAAAGGAAAACAAAAGAACAAAAGTATAAGTAAAACAATATTTGTTCTTAGTGTTTGTATAAAATATTTCATAATATAAATTGCATGTTATATAGAAGCATTTTCAATGATTGTTGTTCATGATAAAGATATTAAAGTAAACAAGTATTTTTTTTTTTTCTTTTTGAGTTTTAAGAAATGTAAGCATTACAGTGAAATATAGAAGAAAGACTGGACTAAAGCATGTTTAAGTTAATATGCTGTAATCTTGGGCAGTTGGGGTGGGGGTTGGGTGTAAATGTATACTAATTATATATAGAGTTGAGATTTTTCTCTTACCTTTTCATTGGTGAATGTTTGAATTAATTCCCTTGGCTTAATCTAATAACCACTTTTTTGTAAACATGAGGGCTTTTTAAAAATAAGACAATACTGTGCATATAATGAAAAGTTTTTCTTTAGCAAATAAATGTTCACTGTGAATTGAGAAGTCTGCAGCTGAGAGTAGCTGTACATTCTGTCCTTATGCTTCCATGGAGATAATTTCACTACAGTTGCAGGCAGCAAATCTCAAGAGTTCTGGGCATTGTTTTCTGAGAGAGAAGTAAAATCAAAAGGTACAAGGGCAAGCAGCTTAGTAAAAAATAAAGGGCCAGATTCCATAAAGTTCACTGAATCCAGCACATTACACTGATATCAGTGCAAAGCTTGCAGATAGCATTGTAATTTGTTAGTGTATGACAAGAAACTTAGAATAGTTCAGAGCACAATGAAGTATTGCAGTTACACTGGCACACTATAGAAATGCGTAAGTAATCCATAATTAATAAGAAATGTTTTTTTAGTCATGTTGTACAGTACCAAAGTTAAAGAAAGACGATCACAGTGCAATAATCCTGACAGTTATATAGAAATATAACACCTGTACAGTAACGTTAAGGACAACTATGGAATGTAACTGACTGTTATTATAACAAAAAAACATTAAAAATGCCAACTATCCTAATGTAAGCTACATGGCATTCATAACATAAATTTGCAGGAGCAGACACAGAAACATCTCAGACAACTACAGATATTTCTGTATGTCATCCATTAACTTAAAATGCATGCTTCAAGGCTGTTTGTAATATATATATATATATATATATATATATATATATATATATATATATATATATATCAACATCACTCTTTGCAGCAAAATCAGAGACAACTATGGATGTCTACATAATACATGTACCAATAAAATATCTGGCTTGACTTACAGATTCTGACAGAATCCATAAATTTTCCAATAAATAAATTAAAGGCGAAAGGCAATCACAGCCACATCGCCATAGCTAGCAGTTGCTAACAATGGGTTCAGGACTTGTGTGAGTAACATAAGTAATGCATAGACACCAAAGGAAAGTGGGAGATAGAAAAAAAGATGTGAGGTATGGGTGAAGAAGCGGGGCAACACAAGAGGGATGTTGGAAATAGAAAACCTGAGGGAAAGTCAGAGGGGCATGGGCAATGTTTTTTTTTCTTGGTGGGAAAGAATAGACGGAAAGGTAAACGTAATGAAGAGGAGGTGAAGGTCATCACAACAGGTATACCCACAGAACAAATAGCACAGCACAAGACATACAAAGTTGAAAAAAAACAGTAAGGACGCAAGGACAGGTAAGTTACACAGAGAGCACACTGCACAATATGGGCAATGGAAAGTTGACAAACAGAGTGGGGATGCATACCAGGTATAAACATAACTACCTATGCACTATCTTGTTATGACATGTCACAAACTGTGTGGCAGTCATACCTGGATGTGTATGACCAATGTCAGATTTGTGTTCTAGGGTAATAAAGTAGGTTCATAGCACACATTAAACATATATACACATATCCAATTACTCTGTCAGTAGTGCACACATAAGCCAAGCAACATCACAGATGAGCAAATGCAGATCTTACAGTGGATGATAACTCCACCAGATGACAAAACAAACCTACAACAATGCATGTGAAAAACAAACAACTAATCACAATGCCAAACAGAAATAGTGCAGAAGAGCAACAAATGCTGCTAGATATACAAGTAGGTGTGCACAACTCCAACATGTAATGGAATGTGTGTATGTTACACACATATGCCATGTCAAAGGCAACACACAGCTGTAGATGTGTATGTATTTCTGTCATGGGCATAAATGGAATGTACACAAAATCAAGGTTAATATACGTACATAAACCAATAAAGTAATAATATGTTCAAAATGTAACAGTACAGCATAATAAATATAACAGGTTGTGCACATGGATATGAAAACTACATTGGGCAATACAAGTATAATGAGAACATTGCAAGCATTATCCAGCAACTTGTGTGCACATGTTCTGCATTGTACAATGCCCATACAGGTGTCACATGTTCACTGTGTCAAATTAATAAATGACACTGGATAGCAATTTTAACAAAGGCAAACATACCTGCAAAAAATAATAGTGAAATATGAAGGGGGTGGGAGTGAACAACCTGGCTCTCATCAAGCTAAAGCAGGATGAGGTAAGTTGACACAATGCAAATGCATGTGTAATGCACACAGGGTGCTGTGGAAGCCACACATAAGTACATTTAACAAAATGGAAAATGGATGTCCAATGGCCAGATGGATTACTGATGTCCATGGAACTGGACATGTATAAAACACACATACACAGAAATGTGCAATCAAGTCACATCAACATGCATAGGTTTGTTTGTGTCTTTCGGCTTTTCCCGGTAGGGGTCGCCACAGTGGAACTCTGGTCAGCTAATCAAGCTAAAAATTACAAGCACATTCTCATACACTGTCATGCAAATGTCAACTAAAGAAACACAGGTGTCTGTCAACCACCCTGGTCATTATGGAGCAGAGGACACTCGTGAGCATCATTATAGCACATCAGCATTAAATCACTGAATGCACCCATGTCAAAGGTACATGTGTGAGTCAGTACATATCCAGTTATGTGCACAGACGTGTACAGTCATTTAATGTATACAACTATTTCTTGAAGGTATGCACAGATGTCACTATTTAATGGGTGTGGAAATGCTGCATACAACAAGAATGACATAATGTACTGTGAAAGAATGTGCTGTCTGTAAAATTGTGTACAAATTAATGTTTGAATCAGTCAGAAAAGGAGGGATTGCACATAGGCAGAATATACTTACATATGATCCTACATGGCATCACTATTGCCAAAACATGATACAACACCACATCATGACAGTGGGACATCTTGATAACTGCCACGCAAAAAACATGTGGAATGACATGTCTGCATGTTGCACATACCTACTATGGAAAAACATAAATCCAAGACATATGACACTGATAGTGATGGAGTATGAACAACATGCATTGTCTGTCAGTCACCTCAGTAACACATATGTTTACTGGCAACCTTTTGAAGCACTATCAGCAAGTTAACTGGCACAATGCATGGACAGTTGAATGTATGTGGAAACTGTAATGTGTTAATGTGTGTCATGCATGCATTGAAACTGAAGTAAATGTCACATGACTATAACACATGACTGTGACATATGCATGGTATAAATGCACAAGAAGTACAGTCCAATTAATGAAACAGCAATCACCATGTTGGCAGCATAATACAAATGGAGCACACAGACAATAATTAGAAAACAGGCTGATGGGGATCAGACCCCAGAATGATCTCACAAGCTATTGCACTGAATGAATTCCACTTAACCCATGTCATATCCTCAAAGCAGGTCCCCATCATGTCCCTCATCTGTGTTTCAGAAAACATTGGTCATGACCTCCCAGATCTCTTCCCGAAAATCATCTGTATCCCACTCATGTTGATGTCTCCTCGGAGATGCAGGCAGGATGGCTGAGGTAGGGGCAGGTCCAGGTTTCTCAGCATCACTGTCATCATCATTGTCATCATCATCCTTGGGTACCATGATCTGTAAAGAATAATTGCAAAACACAATAGAAAAGAAAACCAAATGTCTATCACTCAGAACACTCCCGTGAATATCACAGCACAACATAATATAATTATGATGACAACTTACAAAGGGACTGAGACATGTCCATTATGGAAGAGTTACCTATGGCCCTAAAAAGTATAACAGTATTCTTTTCTTAACAATTCTATATGCTTAGACACACACACGCACACACACACACACACACACACACACACACACACACACACACACACACACACACATGCACACGCACGCGCGCACACGCACACACACACACACACACACACACACACACGCACACACGCTGCATTCAATGATTTGTATGAGCAGCTACAAAGTGTCATTGCTAAAATGAGAAGAAAGTAATCTGACTATATTGGAGACAATAGGCAAGTCATATGACAAACATCTGAGAGAAGCAGGATGATATTTGGGTTATAACTATGTTTCTGAAAACACTCAAGGGTTGGAGACAGATACAATATCAATGTTAACCTACAGGGTGTGCTGTATAGGAACTGCTGCAATCAAAAGGGCATATGCTCAACTATCAGTCCTCCTAAGTATGACCGTGTTTCTGAAAAAAAGCCCAAGGAATAAGAGTCAGCTGCAATACTAATATTAAACTAAAAAACATAGCACACAGTCTGCACATAGTAACACAGCGTCATTGTCAGGCACCACGAGAACATAAATGGTTAGAACTCCCCCAACTACTTAGCTATCAACAACTAATACTTGCCTACAATATTGTAAAACATCCTGACAAAATCACATCCCTAAACAAACTCCTAACCCAGTACATAGCAAATCGACCCCTCTGCTCCTCAGAAAAATCTCTCCTCTGTATCTCTAAAGCTAATAACTCTGCAGGAAAAGCTCTGCTCTCCCACAACATTGCCAGAAACTGGAACAACCTTCCCACCTCTCTGACCTCAGCTCTTTCAACTACACTGTTCAAAAACTCTCTCAAAGCACACCTTTTAAATTCTTGGTTATGCCCATGCATCACATAAGACCCCTATCTTTGAAACTGCACATAAATAATTCAGATGCAGTCTGCAGATGTTCTGCTTCAAACTCAGGAACCCCCTCTGCAATAAATGAATCCCCTAATTTGGGTTAATTTTAACTTTTACTTTCTTACTATGAAATGTACCTTTGACCGGTTATTTGCCTGTTTGTCACTTGTACAATAATATGTTTATTCTTAATGTAATTTGTTGTAGAGCTTTTTCTACAATATAAGTTGTACAAAAATATGTTTATTATTAACATAAATTGTTGTAGAGCTTTTTCTACAATATAAGTTTCACTACTTGTGTACATTAATTCAGAGCTTTTCTCCCCGGGCCTCCGCTGTAAATGGACACATGTCCATTTGAACTATCCTGGTTAACAAATGTAAAATAAAATAAAATAAATAAAAATCTACCTATGTCGAACAAAAAAACTATAAACATTAATCAAAATATTTACAACTTTGTGTAAACAATCAGCTTAAAAATATTTGACAGATGTACCAAACCAGCTGTTATTTAGGTTATGGAGTATATTTTAATAAATGTGTGCTGGAACAATGGCTCAGTGTTGCATATAATATCAACATTGTTATATTTTATTCACAGTTGTAAGCATGGCTACAGTGTGATGATTTAATTTACTTTACTGATGCATGATGAATATTCCCACATTCTAAACAACAAATATGTTATTGTGAACAATACAGGCCTGTAAACAGGGGAAAATGCATTTCAGTTCATAAAAATCCATAAATTAATAGGTTCATAGGTAGATACTAGGCTATCTGCCTGAGGACATTTATAAGCCTAGCTAGAGTGTGAAAGCTTTCGCCGCCCCATTGATTAATTAACTGATCCTCTGTCAAGCAGAGCTAATGAAGCAATCCCAGGGGTGTATTTTCTGCTACCCATCCACTCATCAAGGTTTCTCTTGAAGAGTGTTAGTGAGGAGCTCTGCCTGATGTAATTTGGAATTTTGTTCCAAAGCATGGGGAGTCTCTGTGACAGGAATCTATCCCTCCAGCATGTTCTATTTATTGTTGTGGTGAGGTTTAGCTCACTAGAGCGCGTAGCTCGCAGTGACTTGGATTTCTTTAGGTGGAGCATGTCCATCAATTCTGAGTTGGACATGGCTTTGTAAGTCAGGCAGAGATCACCTCTGAGTAAGCAATATGCCACTGAGTACAGACAGAGTTTTTTCAGTTGGGCTGCATAGGACATATGTTTGAGACCAGTAATCCTTTTGGTGAGGTACTTTTGTGGTCTTTCCAGCTGTTGGAAGTGTCTTGTGAGGTACATCCCAAATGGGATATTGTACTCTATGATGGGTCTAATGAGTGACGAGTAGAGGGGCACTATAACCTCTTTATTTCTAGATGCGAACCCTTTAGTAATTAGATGGGCCACATAGAAGGATTTCCTAACTACTTTGGCAAGTATGTAGAACAGCATGCATGGTTCTGTTTCCAGAAGCTGTATGCTACATGACACTGTCATACTGCCTGAAGAATGCATGATAATCAACATACCTCTCTCCCTCCACTGATCCTCAAGCCTGTGCATCCACTCAATGCACATGGCTCTGTTCTGATTGTGATCCTCATCACCTAAAATAAAAAAATAGAACATATGAAAAATGTATTCCTTAAATAACACTGATATAGATTTCTCACCACAGTTTGCTGACATTTTTTTCTAACGAACATTAGATAATCACAGCACACAGCTGACATTTTATATTCAGGCTTTAACATCTTTGAACATAGGTCAGAGGATATGAGATTAAAGCCTGCAAACACAATCTACATCCAAACTCTAACCCTGTAAACTACCTGTATACCTAACACATATTAACCACAAAAATACCTTTTGCAAGCAGTGAAGAGTTTATATTATGACATCATCTTTATGGGGGATGATCTACTAATAATGATCTTGGCTTAATATTGCAAAGTATGAACATGCGTTGCTCATGTAGCTAAACAGCGGGAAAAATAAATTCATGTTATCACAGTGTTCAGCTACATTAACGATAATGGAGAGCATGCATTCTTCAGGCAGTATGACAGTGTCACGTAGCATACAGCTTCTGAAAACCGAACCATGCATGCTGTTCTACATTATGGAAACAGAAAGGTATGTGTGAGGGCCATTAGTCCTTAATTGCACATCATTAGGAAAATACATACATGTTCCCTGTTCTTCATTTCAGCTGTTAGCCTGCCCATCCCAGTCCCTCAAAATTTGAGGATGATGGCGTTCTATTACTGACTTTAACATGTCATGAGAAATATATAGAATATTAACTAAAAGATTGCTCAAACATATAACAGGAATTAGCAAGATGTACTGCCCCATAGTTAAATAGCAGAATGTTACAGACACAGATATATTAGTAGGAATTTGATAAATAACTGAGTTATTCACAACTACATTCAGCATATACGTTAATATCAATAAGTGTAATATGCTTCTATAAATAAATGCTATGGGTATTTTGAAGTAAGTTAACAGCCCCTTTCCAGATTTGAACAAACAGCACCTCAAATGGCAGACATTACTCAGCATATGCAACTTGTAAACAAACAGGTATTGCTCTCTAAACACTGTTGTTCAACAGCTGATGTCATCAGAAAGTTACAGACTACAGTCATAATTGTAGAAATTCAGAGATTATATCATTGAGTACTTACCATGCACAACATAAACATTAATATAAAGTATTGCAATATAAAGTACTATGGGTGAAATTAACAGGTACAGATATATGTTTTCCCTATGTGGATTGGAAACCACAACACACCAATCTTTAACTATGCTGTTTGGTTCCTTTACAGGCCAAGCTAACATTCAGCAGGGGTTATATTTTAGAATACAAGTACTGCAAGTGTTTATTAGACATCCTGCAGAAAACAGATGACTATAGAAAATGCAAACAATTTTTGGACCTTTTATAGTAAAGAAAGAATAGCTATCAACACATAACTAAAACATGTGTAATCAATGGGACAAGCATTACTTTTTAAATTAGATAAACATGTCTGTGTAATTATTTAGGAGGAATGACGTAATGAAGTTATATACGTGTTTTATTCCAACATGTAATGGTCCAATAGGTGATACTGTGGGTCTATAATAGAAAACTGCAAAATGCATAGTCATCTGTGGCCTAGGCGAAGTAGGCGTCTGCAATGTACAAGGACAGGGCTATGTGAAATTATGTCATTTGATATTATAAAACATATGTACATCTACCAAGGACATACTTATGGATATTATACACATTATTTAATAAATTAACAACATGAGAATCAACTCCATAGTTAAGTGGACAATATTTACCAAGTCCACGTAATTGTCCCCACAAGCTAATTATCATAGCAGCTAATACATGGTTATAAAAACATTTATCTGATATACATGGCACGGAGAAATATCTGTAAAATATGTAGCACTGCTCAGGTATACATAGAATATTGGTACTTAATGTAGGGAGCTACTGATTGCCTACGCACCTTCGTGACCCTCCTTCAAAGCTCCTCCATGTCCCTCCAATGCAGATCATCATAGCGGTGATGAACCTGCATTCTAGTGTGGTAGATTCATGTCCTCTGGCAATGCTCCCTCACAGTCCAGTTCCACACATCAGTCATGGTGAAGTTCCTGGGTCTGGCTCTCATCCTCTACTCCATTCCAGTGTGCATGGCCAGCATCTGTGTCGTCTCCTTGTTGGTCCGGTTAGGTGCATGGACATGTCTCAGCCTCCTCGAAATAACCTTCATAATCCTCAAGTTGCAGAAGTCTGGAAAGTACAAAAACAGAAAAATGCTCTCTGAGGTACCACTCAGTTTGCAATTAGCAATGATCTGATCAGTAAATGTATCAAAATCAATAGTTAAAAGTGGTGCTAATGCCATGTTATCAGATCATTAGAAGATAACAATCATTTACCACACATGGTACCATTTATTGATACCTGTTGGGTGTTTACGTGGTACACCTACATGTTTGGTGCATAACAGCAGTTTACATGGATGCACTTGAACAGGATTCCAAAAACTTGAATTTAAATTAACTTCATTAGTTATTTATGGAACAAATGGTACTTAAAGTTGGGTGCGCACATGGTGCACTCTGATTCTGTGATTCAGAGTGAGAGGCATATTGGTAATTGGTAGCATTTCTGTTGTGGTGATTAGTAAATCTGTTAAGTTAGTAATTTCAAAAGGTACATGTTTAAATTAATATGTACTCAAAATGATATTTTAACTGAAGTTGTCATAAGTTACTAGGGTGATGTTGTCTTGAACTTTATGAACACAAGTGCTGTTCTCTAAATAGTTTATTTCAGTTCCATATGCAGTTATATAGACAGGCTTTATTGCAAATGTTAACAGTATATGAAGGCTGATTTACAGATCAGCCACAATCCTTACTGACAATTCATTGCACTCTGTGGTGTAACTACAGAAATCTACAGATTCCAACACTATCTAGTACATAATATCGATATTATGGATATTTCTTAATTCATGTCTCCAAACAAAACTGTTAAAACATGTGATGTTGCTGTTACGAATATGTCTTCAGTAATGATTCTTAACAAGGGTATTATCAGTACTAGCTCAATATACTAAGGATCCATACTGTCTGTGGCCTGGCTAAGGATCCTGAGGTTTATCCATGTGTTCCATTAAGTTCTTCAAATTGTTAATTGTTGCAGTATTTGAATATGACATACAAGAAACCTCGTGTAGCATATTGTTGTTGCCTTTGGACCTTCATGCAATATGTATGTATTGTCAGAGGTTCTAATCTCACAAACTATAAAGATATCACATGTTATGTTGATTTTAGCAATGGTATGTATGAGGGCATTGTTGTTACTTGTAATATGTCACATCAGTATTTATCACATGAAGTGTTGTACAAACATTTTCAATGCAACAGAAGGCATACTGTTTATGTTGACATATGCTTTTCATAGAATGAAATGCATAAATGGGCTCAAATATGAATATTATCATGTTTATATCAATGTCTTTCAGATGGACAAACATCCTAGGGATGGCAGCTTCTCCCCCCATGAAAATGACATCATAATTGATGCTCTCTGCCAGCATGGCAGAAGACTCCTAGACCATTCAGGTTATACTGATCAAAAAAATGAAATCTGGATGGACCTCACCAACATAATCAATGCAGTTGCAGGCGACAACCAATCCCATGAAGCCTGTAGATGATGCTGCTCAGGCATGATTCTTTGTGCAGCCAACAGTGACATGTTAAGAAAAATCGATAGATGCCACCAGTGGCATCACAATATTTCTGGCCTCACTGTATTTAGCAAGAGGGGAGTGATACATCCCTAGTGATGGGATTGAAACTGGATTTCCAGGACATACATGTATGTATTTATTTCAGTTACAGGGATGTGTACATATCTCAACCTTATTGAATTCCTCAGTATTTACCAGTTTTGAGGGCAAAATAATGTGTTGCCACGAATTCCCGAGTGGCCAGTTTAATTCACTATTTTTTTTTATACATATACAACTTTAAATTTATGGCTGATGTCACCAGGCACTGCCAGGGAACAGGGGCGTGCATGATGACATCAGCTTCATGTGGCAGTGCCTGACTGCCTGTCTAACTCTTGGAGAAGTGGGAAATTTCAAAAAAAAAAAAAACTTCAGTTTTTAACAGCTGCCAGCTTGAGTGTAGCTTGTGGGGAACTCTAACTGTAAATGTAGGATTGCTATGTTCATAGGTTCATAGGTTCATACCAGGCTATCTGCCCTAGGGCATTTATAAGCCTAGCCAGAGTGTGTTTGGCTTTCACCACCCATTTTAAATGAATTTTGCTATGCCCTTTTTCGAGGTTAGTATACTGTGCCTTTGTCTAACAGTGACACAGAAGTGATACCAGGGGTAAACCTTCGATCTCCCATCCACTCATCAAGATTCCTCTTGAAGAGAGTCAATGAGGGACTCTGCCTAACCTGGACTGGGATTTTATTCCAGAGTGAAGGGAGCCTCTGGGTTATGAATCTGTCCCTCCGCCATGTCCTATTTATTTCAGTGCTGAGGTTCAAGTCTCTCGAGCGCGTAGCTCGATGGGATTTAGATTTTCTGAGGTGCAGCATGTCCATTAATTCTGGGTTGGACATGGCTTTATATGTCAGGCACAGATCGCCTCTGAGCAGGCGGTATGCCATTGAGTAGAGCTGGAGTTTCTTTAACTGGGCAGCATATGGCATCTGTTTGAGCCCTTTGATCCTCTTGATGAGGTACTTTTGGGGTCTTTCCAGTTGCTGCAGGTGTCTGGTAAGGTACATCCCAAAAGGGGCATTGTACTCAATTATGGGCCTGATGAGGGATGAGTAAAGAGGTACAATGACCTCCCCTAATCTAGATGTGAATCCCTTCATGATTAGGTGGGCTATATAAAATGTTTTTCTAACCACTTGGTTTTCAAATGAGAGATTGCTATCAACTTGGGTCCCCAGGTCCCTAATTACTTCTTCCGTACTTAATGGATTACCACCTATGTGGTAATTTGTGGGCACTTTGTTTTTGCCAAAGGGGATGACTATACACTTTTTGGTGTTTAGCTTGAGGCCATGGCTCTGGCACCAGTTGTCTGTTTCTATGAGGCCCTTTTGTAAGATGCTTGTGTCGGCTGGAGAGTCGATTATGGCGCCTAGTTTGCAGTCATCTGCGAACTTGGTCAGCCACAGTCCTTCCGTGTTGGCCTGTACCTCAGAGAAATATATACCGAACAAGAGAGGTCCCAGGACTGAGCCTTGTGGGATGCCACTTGTAGCTGGTTTGGAGTCTGACATGGCTCCAGCAATTCTAATGATGTGGGCTCTGTCCTTGAGCCAGTTTGCAACCCATCTGGTGACATAAGGGTTTATATTTAAGCTGGTGAGCTTATCTATAATGCCCGAGTGGGGTATTGTATCGAAGGCTTTTGCGAGGTCCAGGTAGGCTGTGTGGACCACCTTCCCCTCATCAATGGCCTTGGTGACTGTTTCAAAGAAATCGACCAGGTTTAAGAGGCAGGATCTGCTCTTAACAAAGCCGAACTGTACGTCCCCAATATCTTTATTTATGAGGTCCATGATGATCCTTTCCATAGCTTTGCAGACCAAGCTAGTCAGGCTTATGGGGCGATAGTTTCCAGGATCCGTTGAGGCACCATCTTTGTGGAGAGGGACCACTGTTGCTGTACGCCACTCTTTGGGTACATATCCTGTAGTAAGGCTGAGATTGAACAGTAATTTTATGTTTGGGTTTAGCTCTTCTTGGAGTTCATGTAGGATGCAGCCCAGGACACCGTCTGGTCCCATTGATGCTGTGTTTTTTGCTTTGGAGAGGGCGTCTCTTACCTGAGCATCTGAGATGTCAGGGGGGAAGCACTCTGCTGGGATAGATATTTGCCCTGTTGGTGGGGGGGGGGGGAGAAGTTTGTGCTGAACCTGTCAGGTAGGATGTTGGCAATGTCTGTGGGTTCGGTGTATTTTTTTGTCATTTTGGACTAATTCTGAGCATATCTGGGAATTCCCACCCAGGTTCCTAACATAACTAAAGAAAGCCTTGTGATTATCCTTAGTGTCCTGTGCAATTTTTCTCTCGAAGCTGGCCTTAGACGATTTTATGAGTGCCCGTAGGTTTTTGCTAATACTGATCAGAGATGCCTTCCCTTTTTGGGATTTTGCTCTATCATGTAGTAGCTTCCTCCTTCTATTGTGTAGCTTGTTTATGGCTGTGGTCCACCAGACAGGACGCCTGCCTTTGGAGGATTGGGTCTTGGTTTTATTTGGGATTGCATGATCCATGCATTCCTGAAGGTGTTCATAGAATGCGTTTATAAAGGATTCTGTGGTCTGGGCCATATTTTCCACAGGCCTGGGGGCTTTGAAGGATTCCACCTCGGTTTTGAGGAGTGTGAAATTTGCTTTAGAGAAGTTTTTCACTGTGGTTTTCTGGGCAGGGGGTGGGTCAGGATGTGAATATCCAGTGAAATTAGTTTATGGTCTGATCTTACCAGTGAGGGATACACTTCTGGTCCGGAGCATAGAGCCCCCATGTTGGTGATGATCAGGTCCAGTATGTTTTCCCCTCTTGTGGGAGTGGTAACAAGTTGTTCCATAGCATTTGAGTTTATAAATTCTAGGAACCTTTGGGCTAGGGTGTTGGAGCTAGAGTAATGCTCCCAGTCTATGTTTGGGTAGTTGAAGTCACCCAATATAATGGTGTTTGGAGAGACCTTCATATTTTCCAGTGTTCTCAGGAAGGCCGAGTGGGGTTCCTGGGTTTGGGAGGGTGGTCTGTAGCAGGCTATAAACTGGAAGGCAGTTTTACCCACTGTTAGTTGCACATGGATAGTCTCTGATGCTTCGTGCTATGCCACCAACCTGGAGGTGTGGGTATCTTTGACGAATATTGATACTCCCCCTCCTTTTGTGGTTCGGTCCAAGTTTTGGGGCCGAAAAGCATGGTATGAGGTGTAACCTGGTAGTGCTGGGGTGCTCTCGGGAGCCTTGAACCAGGTTTCTGTTACTGCACAGATATCGATGTTCTCCATGCTAAGGAGAGTTTCGAGTGCGTACATCTTGAGGTTTAGACTTCTGGCATTGAGTAGCATTGCTCTTAGTTTCTTAGCCCTTGTGATACCTATGGAAGTGGGTTTGTCTTTTGAGCCTTGCCTAAAAAAGGCACTATGGAGGTGGCAAGAGCCTTTGCCAATATCCGAAAGCCCGGGGGTGACAGGTGCAAGCCGTCCCTAGCGAAGCATCATGGCTTGTCGAGCATGTCATCCCAGGATGACAGGTATTGGATCCCAATTTGAATGACACCAATACGTAAGCCAATTGTTGAAATTGATCATCTTGTCTTCATATTGTGGCATCATTCTTGGTGAGGGTAAGATGCTACTCAAGGTCAGGGTCATACCGGCCTGGGCTACATGCTCAGAGAGCTCCTCTATGTCTCTTTTCATGTAGTCCAGGGAGGTACGTCTCAGATCATTCACACCAGCATGGACAATGACTGAGTCATATTTGTACTTGCCTTGGAGTGACCTGAGTGCTTGTGTTATGTGGCAGATCCTAGCACCCGACAGGCAGCTCACCGTGACCTTCTCCTTGTTCAGCCTGGTGAGCGGGACGTCAGTGTGCCTGACGATAGAGTCACCTATTACAAGTGTATCAGGTGTGTTGTTTAGCCTTAAGGGCTGTGACTGTTCGGCACACTGGCTTTGTGAGCTATGTGTTGCACATGTTTTGTTTTGGGGTAGCGGTTGCTTGGGTGTCTGCTTTGGAGGTCTCTGCTGCTTAGGCAGATTTTTATTTAGAACCTCCGAGTATGTTTTGTGTGTTTATGTGTTTGGTTTGCTGTCGTGGTAGGTCTATGTGAGACTGGAATTGTAGTGAGTGTGGTTTCCTTCTCCTCCTGACTGGTTACACCAGTACTGAGTTGAGAGAGCTTAGCCTCCAGTTTGGCTATATGGTTGCATCTCTCACATGTGTTGGAATTTGTTGGGAGGAGGAGAGGGTTGTCTGTGTACATGAGGCAGTTGTAACATTGCCTCAAGATTCCCAGATTCACCAGCTGGACCGGAGAGGAGATTGCCAACTGACCTTTGGACATGCTAGAATAGTATTGGGAATTCCTTTATAATTGAAAAAAAGGCCAATGGGGAACAAGGTAGTCAAGGGGAATTTGTGAAGGTGTAGTGCTTTTAATTTTTTAGTGCTGACTCATATAATTGCTTTAGTGAGCGAGTGCCAGGCTTTAGAGTAGGAATAGGGTGTTTATTATGAGAACTAGATCAGTTCTAAGGGAAAAAGTGAAGAGCAGACTTTATGGAGCCGAGAATGGTTTAAACCCAATTAAGCGGAGCTGCCCGATGCTGTGCTATGTGCAAAATCGCGCAAAGCCGTGCCAAAGCGGGTTTTATACAGGGGGACTTGAAAGAGCTACAAATTGGCCCACAACAGCCAATAGACTACCAGATTCTTGTGCTGGGAACACTCCTTCAGGGATAGATAGGTTGCTCTAAGCTCTCCACTGCCACTGGTGAACAAAGAAGCCTCCCTTTATCCAAGAAAGGAAATGGGCAACACAGGAACTTTCCAACAGTCCAGAATACAGCAAAGCCTGTATTTGGACTACAGGGCATAAGTATGTCTTCCTCTTGAATCATTATCAGTTGTGCTCAGCTGGAGTAATGAAGATAGGTTGGTACTGCTCCAAGAGTACAGCCCTGTATTTTCACCAGTAGGTGTGATTTTTAGCAGAAATAAACCTTGTTTTTAATGTGTTGCATTATCCATACATTTTTAGAAACTGCTTGGAATGGACTATGAAGAAATCTTAGGTATTGATTGAGTGAAAGAGTTTTACAAATGTAGCAGTAATTGTCTTGGGAAATGTACACCATTTTTTATAGGTTCATAGGTGTTTACTAGGCTAACAACCAGAAGGGCATTTTTAAGCCAAGCCATGCATCCCAAATCTCTGACAAGTTCTGATACCCTTGAAAAGTGTAAGGATGGGCCTGGGAGATGAACCATGTACAGGTTACCCATTTGCATTAGAGACATAGGTGCCAAACCAGGGATGAATTTCTGATTTCCCATCCAATTGTCCAAGTTACATTTGAATTGGGTTAGGGAGGAGCTCTGCTTCACATGGATGGGGAGCCTGTTCCATAGATGGGGTAGTCTCTTGGATACATACCTATCTCTCCAGCAGGTCCTATTTATATCACAGGCAAGGTTTAAGTGTTTAGAATGGGTAATTTTGGTACTATTTGTTTTGTGGATATGCAAGAGGTCCATCAGAGTGGGGTCTCCCCTCAAAAGCCTGTAGGAGACAGAATACAGGGATAGGGCCTTGAGGTGGTCTGCATAGGAGGTATTACTTATGCCCTCTTTTC
Organism: Protopterus annectens; assembly: GCF_019279795.1. NCBI lineage: Eukaryota > Metazoa > Chordata > Ceratodontiformes > Protopteridae > Protopterus > Protopterus annectens. Next base: position 1,817,646,935 of record NC_056739.1, read on the forward strand.
TTCTAGTGAGGAACCTCTGTGGGAATTCCAGTTGTTAGATATGCCTGGTTAGGTTCATACCAAAGGGGGCAATGTACTCAATGATAGGTCTGATGAATGCCGAATACAGTGGAACAATGACTTCCTTGGACTTAGATGCCATACCTTTGTTTATAAGCTGCACAATATACAATGATTTCCTCACCACTGAAGACACGTGATGATCAAAAGCTATATTACTGTCTATGTTCCTAAGTCCCTAACTACTGGGTCACCTCTAAGGGGTGTGTTGTCAATATAATAATTACCAGAGATGGATGACTTTCCAAAGTATACTATTATGCATTTCTTGGCATTTAGTTTTAGTCCATGGCTCTGACACCAGTTGTTTGTCTGTGTCAGCCCCTCCTGGAGAACATTTGTGTCAGTGTGAGATTCAGTGGCAGTTCCTAATTTGCAAACATCTGCAAATTTAGTCAGCCAGAGACCACTGACATTAGCCTTGACTTCTGAGAAGTAAATGTCAAAAAGGAGCAGTCCAAGGACTGATCCCTGAGGGACTCCACTTGTGACTGGCCTCTTTGTAGAAGTGGACTCCCCAATTCTAACTTCCTGGGTCCTATCTGTGAGCCAGCTGGCTATCCACTGGGTGACATACAGGTTTGTACCTAACCTTTTGAGTTTGTCAACAATGCCTGAGTGGAGTATTGTGTCAAATGCCTTGGCCAGGTCAAGATAGGCAGTCTGAACAATTTTGCCCTCATCCATTGCTTTGGTGACCTTCTCAAAGAAGTCCACCAGGTTGAGTAGGCATGATCTGCCCTTGATGAAACTAAACTGGGTTGGGTCCAGTGTCTGGAGGTTTACTATATCTCTATTGATCATCTCTATGATAATTCTTTCCATGGCTTTACATATAAGACTAGTGAGACTTATGAGTCTGTAGTTTCCAGGTTCTGTAGATGGCCCACCTTTGTGCAGAGGGATGACTGTTGCCTTTCTCCATTCATGAGGCACGAAGCCTGTTTGGGAGCAAGAGTTAAATAATAATGCTGGAGGACCTGATAGGTCATGTTTTATGCTACTTAGACAGCATCCTGGGATATTGTCTGGGCCCATTAATGCAGTGTTCTTGGTCTTAGAGAGAGCATTAAGGACCTGTTCCCTAGTGATAGTAGGGGAAGTTATATTTGATGATATTTCCTGAGGGAAGGTTGATGGTGAGAGAGAGGAGTAAAGTTAGAGCTGAATTTATCAGCCAGGTGATTTGCTATATCTTCTGGCTCAGTATAGGTGGCTCCATTTACAATGAGCTCTGCACACAATTGTGTATTGCCTTTGAGGTTGAAGACATAGCTAAAGAATGCTTTTTTGGTTGTCCTTGGCCTGGGAGGCCAAACTTACCTCAAATTTGGCTTTGGTAGACTTTATTTGTCCTCTGAGTTGTTTGTTTAATTTGATGAGAGTGCTTATATCCTGCTGGGTGCTGCACCTCATAATGTTTGTCATGATTTTCTTCCTTCTGTTATACATCCAATTGATTTTGTGATTCCACCAGTGTGGCTTGTTTTTTGAGTTAGTTCTGTACTTCTTCCTGGTGGGTACAGCTGCCTCTATGCAGCTTATTAACATGTTTGTACAGGGTTTCTGTGAACAGTTCTGCATAGGCAACAGTGTTTTCAGGGTTTATAGGGGCTTGAAATTTGTAAGGTTCTCACTTAATAGCAGGAGGTTAGCCTTAGAATAGTTCCTGAATATTCCAAGTTGAACTGGGGTCCAGGATTTATTTTTACTTCAAAGGAGACCTTACTAGGGAAGGCATTACAGTAGGGGTGTGCAGCACTCTCCCATATTAGTGAGAACCAGATCCAGTATGGTTGCACCCCTGGTTGGGGTATTGACTATCTGGCCCAGGGAGTTTGTGTTTACAAAATCCAGGAATCTCTGTGTATGTATGTTTGATGTCATATACGATTCCTAGTTACTAGTGGGGTAATTAAAGTCACCCATGAATATGGTATTGGTTGGATAGTTAGTGTTTGTAATAGGTTTAAATACATTATATAGGTTTCCTGGATAATAGAGGGATACCTATAGCTTGCAAGGCAGTGGTACTGGATTGGATGGTTAGTGTTTCTAATAAGTTTAAATACATGGTATGGGTTTCCTGGGTCATAGAGGGAGACCTATAGCTTGCAAGTCAGTAGTTTTGTATTTTACCTATGGTGATTTGAACATGGAGCAGCCTAAGTGCATTGTCCAGTTTGACCAGCCTTGAAGTATATTTATTTTTGATGTAAGTAGAGACACCTCCACCTGTGAAGTAGATGGTCTAAATATAAAGGAAGGCATTATAACCTTTCATTGTTGGTGTGCTCTCCATGGCTTTAAACCATGTCTCAGAGACCACACAGACATCAGCATTCTCTAGGATAAAGAGAGCTTCCAGGGAGTGGAGTCTTTTGTTTAGGCTCCTAGCAATGAGCAGTAATACCTTTAGATTTTCTTGGTTTTCATTTGCTATGTACTTTCAGTTTGGCATTGCCTAAAAAGGCACTATGGGGGAAGACAATGTTTTAGCTAATATTCGAAAGCCTAGAGGGGAAAGGTGCAGACCATCCTTGGCAAAGCAGCGTGGTCTGTTTTCCTGCAATATTTGGAGTTATCTGAGTTTTCTTCTTGGTATCAAGTCTGTTGTGTTGTGTTAAGTACAGTGAGTTAATTAGTAGTGACTAAAACAATGGCTCTGTTTGTTCGGGTGGTTTGTGAGTTTGTCCTACAGAATTACGGAAAATTAATAAATAAACATATACTTAAATCCTACTTAACATGTTGGTTATTTTTAAGCACACTTTCTCTTCTGGTTTGCAAAGTAGCTATTTATTATGTAAAAAGTTCACAAAGACTGCCCCCGGGATTCATGAAGCTCAGCGCAAGGACGTGCCGTGTAGCCATGCGCCAAGCGTCCCCATTACAGAAGGTGCAGCAACGCCATATGAATAATTATGAAGGCATGCTGCCACACCCTCAACGTGCACAGGAAATGTGTGTGAGTGCAGGGGGTGTGTTCAAGTGCTCTACGGAGGTGGAAACATGCCCCCACAGTTGCACAACCTACTACGATTACTATTAGAGCCCACATCTAATAGTAAGCAATTAATTCAGTGTCCGTGGATACTGAAATGTATGCTAAGCATACAAGAGTGTCCACAAACACTGAAATAAAATCAAAATAGTAAACACACAAGCACGTAGTGGAATGTTGAGCCCCGTCCCTAGAACTTTCACAATTAGATTCCCCGTCTCCCTATTTTACAGTTGTATTGCTTCAATATCGAAAGTGTAAGCAAAGCGCAGCATGTTTGCACGTCGCTGCCCCCTGCTTAGCGTAGCTTAGACATCAAAATCAACCAAATAGAGAAAAGCATGTGGCATTAATGTTAACGTCAATAGTGTAATGGTTAGAGCATCCGCTTAATGAGCAGGCATGCACGGTTCGAGGCCAACTATAGCACATATCATTTTCCATGTGGAATGTCGTTTTGCTGTATAACCTAGATAATAACATGTAAATGTGAACTGGAGTACCGCATGAAATGTTTAACTAATGTCATGCAAAGTGGTAGTGTCATAATGAATAAGGCACTGGTAAGCAGGTGTAAGCACAAATAAGCAGCAGAAAATATATATAAATACCAGTAAGCAAGTCTGAGTGTGCTTGCATGGGTGGAAGCAGTGCCCAGCATAGGAAATGTATATAATTATGTAGATGTACGTGCATGTGTATGTACAGATATATAAAATATATATATATTGTTCTAATTCAGACTAGCAAAATTAATAACACAGCAGGTGTCTCTCTCTTTGCAAACTCTGTAAGTAGACCCTGGAACTCTCTTCCAGCTGATATTACCTTACTTTCTACCTTAGGTCAATTTAAAACTAGACTCAAACAACATTTGGCACTTAACTGGCTATGTCAATGTATCAAGCCTGGCTAACTCTCTCTAGAATGTGTAAAAATCTGTTAACCAGCTTACTGTGTAATTTAATTTAATGCTGACTTGCGGTCGGGATTAACTCTAACCTGTGGAACTTGTTTAACTTGCTTACTTATGTAATCACTGTAAATAGTCTGTTTGTAATATGTAATGCTGGTATTATGTAATGCTGCATCTGCTTACCCTTGGAGGTTTTGTCCCCGGGCCTCCGCTAAAAATGGACATGCATCCAGTCGGACTATCCTGGTCATGTAAAAAAAAATTAAAAAAAAAGATATATATATATCTATGAAGAATGAACGTTGTAACAATAAAACATACAAAAAGAATGGGAAGGGAATCAACAACAACTCCTGTATTATTTAGTGCTGTCAGTGTATGTCATACCCAGCTGGGCAGGGGTGAGCAGAGCACTGCTACTCACACCACAGGCAGGATACTACCAGTGGGAGTAACATTGCCGATCTGCTAAGCCAACTTTATAAACAATCACAGAGTAGTCCCTGGTGGGACTACCCAAAAATTGCTAGGATGGTTGGACCTCCGACCATTACACAAACAAGGGCAGGTATGTTCAAGGACTAAATGGTGGGAGAGCCTGATAATACATGGGTTGGGACAACATACGTGTAGGGCCCCTAACGCTGGGGAGAGGGCAATGTGTGGAGGTGTGTCATGGCTGTGATAGCAACTGGAAAATGGATGATTTGCGTGTATGTCAAACTCGGGTGGGGTGGAAGAACTATGGGTATAAAATTATGGATCCAGGCATGTCAGGGTAGGAGGAGGTCAGCGAGTTTGTTATAAGTATATATGCATACACACATGCATACATCTATATGTAGAAGTACATTCCTTGTAACATATTCATTCCTTTAGCAGACGTAAATAACATGAAAGTGCCCCTACAAACCTCAACACTAGATAGAATAATAGTATGTGCATAAGAGGGAAGGGATGAAACTGCTAAAACGCAGACGTGTGTACAATGCTTGAAGTCAGTGCTGTTTTCAAAAAATCAAATGTGAGGACTTTCTCACACATGGAATCATTCCTGTGATCTGTCTGCTACGGCAACGACAATCACTAAACCGGTCCTAATTGTAAAATAATTTCGCCGAACCCGTACATTATTAGCTCTCAAGTGTAACGTGTGTGTTAGCACATAGTCATACCTATTAATTTATTGTAATGTCATGTTAACATGAGTAATTATGTAATGAACTATAGAGTCTAATCTTGAAATAGAGACGTGTGTCCCAGGTGGGACAACCCAAAAATTGTGAATAGTGTCCTATTGGTCAGTCATTTCACCAATGTTTGTGGACTAAAAGTTTGGGATGTCTGAGGATACGTGGAGTGAGTCAACCCATGGGATGGGTCCACAGGAGTAGGGAGTGGCCAATGTGTACTGGTGTGGATACACCTTGTATCTAACTGGAGAATGGATGACTGCAGTGTTAGTGTAGTGTTGGGGTGGGTGTTTGGGGAACTAGGAGTCATGGGTATATGGATATATATGCAAATGAAGCAGCACAGCAATAATGTAGGGTTAGAGCATCCACCTAATGAACAGACATTCCTGTTCCGAATCCTACTGCAGCACATACCATTTTCCATTGGTAATCTGTATATGAACATATTTCGACATCTGTCTACTGTAAAACCTGCATAATAACAATTAAAAGTGAACTGGAGTGAAATGTCAGTGACATAATGAATAAGGCACTGGTAAGCAGGTTTAAGCATAAATAAGCACCAGTAAGCGTGTTTAAGTGTGTCTGCACTGGGGTATGCATTGCCTTACATAGGGTTACCACCTGTCCCACTTTGTGAGGGACAGTCCCTCTTTAGGCAGTTGTGTCCTGCAAAAATATTGTAAGAATGGCAACTGTCCTGAAATATTAGGGCAACATTATTTCCTATATTTTATGTAATAGTTGCATAAAACAGTTATTCTGTATCTGAAACACCTAAATGTTATAAGAAACAGAATAAGCAACTAAATGCTACAAGAATAAGCTATTATTTAGGCAAAACTGTTAAATTTTGTCCCTTGTACTGGCCGTGGGTATGTTTTGGCCTGCAAAATCTGATGTTTGGACCACAATTGTCCCTCTTTGGCCATCTGAAAAGGTGGCAACCCCAGCCTTACAGATATATATATATATATATATATATATATATATATATATATATATATATATATATATATATATATATATGGTTGCAGATATATAAATATATATATATATATATATATATGTTTGTGTGTGTGTGTGTGTGTGTGTATGTGTGTAGATATACACAGATTATACAGCTATGATAGGAAACAGCGCACAAGAATGACATATGTTCACAGGCTATGCCAATGGAAGTGAGGGGCCCAAGCAAGAAACATGTAACACGTAGCATGCCCCCCCCCCCAGCCGGACAGAGGAAACATACACACAAACTCCTAAACAATGTAATTAGTCCACTGTTCCCCAGACCACAGGTAGGATACAACCGGGGGGGGGGGGGTACACAGTGCAGGACACCCCAAAAATTGACATATAACCAAAAGAAGGTGATATGCCGACTGTTTTGGCCGAGGTGTGTACATACCCAAAATACAAGGGTAAGAAAGCCTGATGACCCATGGGTCGAGACAACGTATGACATGGGTCCCATGAAGTGGGAGAGTAGACAGAGTGTAGTGGTGTGTTCAGACCTGACCAGCACCCAGAGTAAGGATGGGTGCTGTAGAGGAGGTGCGGGTGGGGGAACTATGGGTAGCTAGTTATGGGTCTAGGTGTGCAGGTGCTGGCTGATGTGGGTCTATATGGATAGCCCCAGGGATGTAAGCAAAAGTGCTCATTGGGCAGAGGCATTCCCCAATGTGCAGCCACACCCGCTACGAGTCCCACTGCAGCAAAGTGTAATCTAAATGGCAAGGAACGGAATAACCAGAGGTAGATGTATATATGTAGAGGTATGTGTGTGTATATCTACCCATAGCTACATGGAGATATTCCTCTCCCTCTCCGTAGTACAAATGTATACATACAGAGACAGAATACATATACATACCCATATATAGATATATACATATGCCGACACCCATACACCCATATGTCATTAGCTATATATAGACAGCAATATATAAATATATACATGTATGCATACATATGCAGATCTATCTGTATATAGTAATATATATATATATATATATATATATATATATATATATATATATATATATATATATATATGTGTGTGTGTGTGTGTGTGTGTGTGTGTGTGTGTGTGTGTAAATATAATGTATATAACTAGCATATGATACAGCCATTACGAATTACATATGTTCACAGGCCGTGCATATGGGGGTGAGGGCTCCAGTCAACACATGTGCAACACATAGCACCAACCCACCCCACCCCAGCTAGATCAGTGAAACATACAGACACACAATAAAAGTAAACACCCCACTGCTTCCCAGGCCACAGGCAGGATACTACCAGTGGGAAAGACCTGCCAGGTCTAATCTTGAAACAAAGACATCAATGTCCCTGTTGGACACCCAAAAAAATACTGATCATTGGAGTCAGTTCCTGTTATGAGTCATCTAACCAGGCTGTAGACGTACACGGACCAGTAGGTTGTGCAAGCCTGATAACCCATGGGTCGACACAACATAAGACATGGGTCCTGACACGCAGAGAGTGGGCAGTGTGTAGTGGTGTAGTTACAGTCCACCTGCACCAGCAGTAAGGATGAGTGCTGTAGAAGGGGGGCAGGTGGGGGAACTGTGGGTATGCAATTATGGGCCTAGGCGTGCAGGTGTTGGCTGTGCAGTTGTATTAGGACCACCCCGGGGATGCAAGTAATATTCTGAAATGGGCAGAGCTTACACCCATACCTCTCAAGCCCTAAGAGCAAATCCACTGGACAGGACATAAACCATTGGGGGGAACAAATAGGGACCATACCTCTCAACTGTCCCTGATTTTCAGGGACGTCCGTGATGATTTTGACTTAAATTTTAACTCTGTCCCTCGTAATCCCTCCTAAAACTAGTGACTTTTGGAGGAAAGGTGGTGAATTACACTTAATGAATAATGACAATAACTGTTATAAACTCCTTTTACTTCAGAAATGTGTATTAATTCACATGCTCTGATTCTGTCAATGTTTCAAGTTAATAGCACTAATATTTTAAAAGTATCCCTGATTGTCCCTGAGTGTTTCTTGACTTGTCCCTGATTCAGTTGAAATTTGTCCCCACTTGTTTGAGAGGTCTGATAGGGACGGAAAGCACATATTCCACTTACAACCTTAGAAAACTGATAGAATAATAGGTATGCATTAGCATGACTCGGCTGAAGGATGTGGGGTCCTAAACCCAATTACTTGTCTGTATTTAATGGTGTCAGTTCCCAGGTATTTGCCAGACAGGTGCAGATTGTAAGAGGAATGCACCAATAGTATGAAGCAAACTCTGGCCAGGCCGCGGATTCCGTACAGTCGACCGGCATGCTTACGCCTTATGGGCAGCCATTCCCGATATGGGTCCCACCGCAGCACAGTCCAGTTTAAATGGATAAGTATGGTATGACCATATGTGTTGTTGCATAACCCACTACACAACACCTACGATCACATGGTCACAACACCCCACTGTAGGCATGTAAGCCAATGTAATAGGCATCGGAAGGTATTATTATAGTCCTCACCCCCACCCAGGGGTGTGAGTGTCAGATGCAAACACTAAATGTAGTGCATCTGCAAGTGCAGGAGCAAGCAGGTGTAAGCCTGTTTGGGCGCCGGTATGCGAGTATCACACTGGTGAACCAATGTAGAGGCTAACTGAGTGTAAGAAACTGTATCCGGAGGTTAACATTGCTTAGCTCCACGCAAAGCCACACACACCTGCTCACAACTGCTTTAAAGTGCAGTAATCACTCTGTACCCAACAGCTCGTGTTCTGGCCAGCAACAAAATAACCATCTTCTGCACGTCTAGAACTCTGGACACTGTACATTATAGTCATAGTAGCAAACCACTACGCCATGATAGCAGTACACATAAAGGAGATATCAGCAAACTAATCCTCACAACAGGGAAATCAAATCAAATATGTGAACTGACTCTATGTACAGTGTAATGTGCTACAACCTGCCACAGACCATAAATATGTGAATTGGAGTACTGCAGTAAACATAGAGTTGAGGTGTCACTATAATAAAGATATAAAGTCCCCAGGACCCCATACAGTGTATGTACACATGAATAACAGATACCAGACACATATATAACCTGTAATGAGTAAGACATCATTGACAAAAGGCAAATATAATGCTAGATAACCAATAAGCAATGCTAACCGCAGCACAGCCCAACTAAGTAATTGTAAGCAATGTGTAGGGAAGCCAATACAATATGCCCACAGGTACACTTCTTTAAGCAGTGCCAACCTGAAGTAAGCAGGTGTGCCCATAGCTTAGCCTTTTTGAAACTGGCCAATTATGGAAAAGTGCGGGAATCCGGCCCTACTTAAACCGAAGAGGCAGAAATACGGCTCATAACTAGTTGTAGCATCCCCCTGCAGGCAGAATGGCTGGAGTGGGAGAAGACACTCACTTTAGATCACAGTGCTGGGGCATCCAGGAGTCCAGATTTATGGTATGGCTCCTGGTAAAGCACCATGACAGGAGAATACTGCAGGGCCAGCACCAGGGCTCGCAGTACAAAACGGAGACCTGGGACAGACTCGCCCGTGATCTCACTAGTGCCACAAGTATCCCCCGGACTGGTGAGCAGGTCAGGCACCACCATGCAGACCTGAAGTGGTGAAGGGGGATGTCCTGGAACAGTGGATCCAGGAAGTAAGGCAGATGCAGAATGCCCCAGAACTGAGTAAGTACTCCTTCCACTACCTAATTAATAATTGCCTAGCTTGTGTATATACTATGGATAGGTATGGCTAAATATCACTGTACTTCTCTGACAGCTGCAGATGAGCGTGCTACAAACCAGCAAGCCTATGATGCTAGGTTGCAAAGGATGCGTCGCGAGGCTGGTTAGTAAACAGTCTTAATGTACTGTCATAACAAATAAATGTAAGAGCCTCAAAAGGTGTTGTACCAGTATACAGAATTGTGTAATATGCTGTGAATAAAGGTGTAATCCCTGCATTGCTTCTGTTTACTCTGCAGTCATATGTTGTTGTACTTTTGCAGTTATTAAATAGTACTATTGTAGTAAGCAGTGTTACCCACACTGTGGTATGTAGATAAAATGTGTATGAAGTGCTGTATAACAATGTTGGAATTGCAAACAGGTCAGTCATATTAGACAAAATACATTGCAAAGCCTCACAACAATTGCCTGATAGCATAGTGTACAGTGATCTTAACTGTAATGCTTTTGTCACACATAGCAGGGCTATGGATTCCAGGAGCACTAGTAAGTCGTATGCATAATCAATCCACACAAATGCACACAGTTTGTTAGAATGTTCAGAGAGAAAGCAGTATGCATATTTACACATAACAACTATACAGATTTTGCTAGAATGCTCAAATAGAGAGTGGTATGCATATTCATACCCCTCAACTGTTCCAATCTGCCCAGTATGTCCTGATAAATGTCCCACATCACCTGCCTTTTGCTCTGTTTCCCTGACAAATTAGTGTGATGATCCAAGAAATGTAGGCAGCTGTTAATGACATATAACCGATAGTCAGAGAATGTACATGCAAACATACCTGTCATCCCAGCATCTCACCAATAATGTGAACACTAGTTTTAAAAAGAAGAGCGTATTTACGCCTGCACCATCACCAGTTGCAGAATGCTTTTTGAAGAGTTGTGAAGGTGACTTTTACAAGTATTACTATGACCACAAACACAGTGCTTTATTTTTTAACACATACACCAAAGAATGGGATAGTATCTATTCTTTGAAACATGCAAATGATCTAGTAGTGAAGCCTGCTGATAAAGGAGGCGCTATAGTTCTGTTAGATACTGATATTTATGTTAAGACCATGTTGGAGCTACTGAATGAAGCAGTCACCTATAAACCTATAACCTATACAGAGTTTGAAAAGATTGTTTACAATGTTCATCAAGAACTATATGAATATGTGATGTGCAGGCAGATTGATTATGAATTATACCAATATTTTTTCATTGAGAAACCCAGAATACCATACATTAAAGGCCTGCCCAAAATACATAAGGGCCTTTTTCCACCACCTATGAGACCCATAGTAGTGGGGCAGGGTTGGGTTACAGAAACATTATCTGCATACCTAGAGAAAAGGTTAAGACCTCTAGTCTCTGAGACCTGCTCAATTCTTAAAGATACCTATGATCTGTTAGAGAATTTGAACAAATATTCCACAGATCTAAATAGAGTTCTGTTTTTTGTGACTTTGGACGTGAAAAATCTCTTCACTTCCATACCGAATGCATTTGGTCTGGAAGCACTTAGAAATATTATCAACAAAAGTCAGAAGTTCAGTAGTAATGATGAAACTTTATTATGTGCCATTATGGAACTTATATTGACACATAATGTATTTAAGTTCGGAGATCAGCTTTACTTACAGCAGTGGGGGGTAGCCATGGGCACCCCCTGCGCCAATACGTACGCAAATCTAGTTATGCTACACTGGGAGCAAACCTTTCTTTTTAATCATGACTGTTTTAAGAAGGTTAGTCTATATAAAAGATTTGTGGACGACATACTGTTGTTTTGGCATGGGAGTAATGAAGAACTCTTGTCTTTTGTGCAATACATGGAATCTACCACAGAGTTCTTGAAGTTCACAGTTAGTTCTTCTTTAACCAGTATAGATTTTTTAGATCTAACTATATACAGAGGACAACAGGGGAACATAGAGACTACTGTCTTCAGGAAGGAGTGTTGGAGGAACAGCTTATTGCAATTTAATAGCATGCATCCAAGATTTGTGTTTGACAGTATAGTGAAAAGCCAATTCATCAGAGTTAGAAGATTATGCAGAACGGAGACTGAACTTCATAAGCAGAGCCATTTCCTGCTACAGTGTTTTGCTGAGAGGGGTTATGACACTGAGAAAATAGAAACCATCAAAGACAATGTTTTGTATGGTAAGAAAACATCACATAGTGATGGTAGAACACACAGACATTTGAGTTGTGCTAGGAAGACTTTCGACAACTCTAAAGTGAGATTAAATTTTAGATACACTAGTGACATCAAACACATTAAAAACATTGTATTCAAGAATTGGCACATTTTATTGACGGACCAACGAATTATGAAGTTGGTAGGGCCTACACCCTCTTTCACCTTTCGCAACAGCAAAAACCTCAGTAGATTACTCTGTATAGAACCCAGCAAGACTACTAGACCCAATACTTTCAAGGGCAATACTCTTGGTACATTTCCTTGTAAGAAATGCAACATCTGCAGCTTAATTACACGGGAGCAACCATTTATACATCCAACATTGTCTTACAGTTTTGAACCACATTTTACAGGAACATGTGAGGACAGGAACTTGATCTACCTGGCTACTTGTGAAACCTGCAGTGCGTTCTACGTTGGAATGACGACCAGGTCATTGAGAGAAAGGGTACAGGAACACGTTAATGAGATCAGGAAGAGGGATGTTAAAAATGCCCTAGCGAAACATATTACAGCTAATTCGGGACACTCTTTTGTGTTCAGAATTCTACAAAAGGTCACACCTAATGTGAGGGAGGGAGATATTTTTAATGACCTAGAACAAGTAGAACTTTGCTGGATTTTCAGTCCGAATAAAGAAATATCTTGTTTTATCCATTTATTGTGGTGGTCCGACTCCAATTTGTTTTCTCATCCCAGCATCTCACCCAAAGTGTATGAGAGCAGTCTCACAACATGTTGCATTAACACCTGCATCTTGTCAAGCCTATATGAAAGACACAGGTCTCGTACATACTACTCTACAAACATACCATTGTACAATATAACGCCATTGGGTAGTGTAATAATACATGTAAGGGGCAGACCATTGCAGTGACTATAAATGTTGTGAAAACTTCAAGGATTTATTAGTTGTTAATTGAACTCTCTCTCACTCACCCCTACCATATGTGCAAAAATAACTGATTTACACAACTCATTTGATATGTCTACACTCCTAACCTTTGTTGGGACATATGTCTTATTGTTTTATAAATATTCACATCTGTTTCTATGCATGTGCCATGTTAAAATACTCCCATATTGGTGGCCTGTTGCCATCAATGAAAGCTGCATGTTGTTGTAATGGCCACTGTTTACCCATATATGCATGTGCTCCGCCTGCTCTGCAACTATTTATATCTGGTGCCCTGGGTAATGGGAATACCTATGCATGCTGTTAAAACTAATCGTGAATGCTGTTGACTATTACTAACCCATATTTGCCTTAAACATGCAACAACATAGCTTGTATGTGAAGGCCGGTCCAAGCGGACCCACTGTCTCACCTCAGCTGGCCATGGCACTGGGCACCAGCACATCTGGGGCCAAGCCTGGGACCTCCTTGTCCGTTGGCCATGCACCACCTTCGGGTGGAACCACCACAGGGGATGGGGCTCGCCCCACCCGGGAGCAAACATACAGTCTGGGCCGTGATGCGTAGGGAGCTAGACAGGGAAATTTGAGACCGCCTACGCCAGCTTGAGGGCCAAGTGGTGCAACTAGAGGGTGAGCCTGCCCCTCCTACACAGCCCTCAGCACAGCCACCTTCTGGGCTGTGAAGGTGCAGTGGTGACTGCCCATGGGTGGGGACCTCAGTCCCACTGTATCCATTTGTGGGCTCATGGGCTTGCGACTTCCAAACACCCCTCCGCGTCCAAGGTGTCCCCCCCACCACGTGTCATATACCGCCCATGTATGCATCTAGTTTGTCTTGTCTGTAATCCTACCCAACCTATCCTCCCTGATCATACCTACTCTCCTTCCCCAACATCCCACTCTCACCTAAAAATAAAAGAAAAAAGGGCAATCTGTTCCTGCAAAAAAGCACACCCCATACATAGCTGTCCATTTTGCACACATATCCACTGGACACATGTAAATGTTTCTAATTGGCATCACAACATACTATTGATGTCCTCATCCCTCTTGCAGGATTGTGAGTGTCCAAATGTACCGCAAAATTTATTGCAAATGCACAGCCATTGCTTTAGAAGAAATACAGCTATGGACCTTCCCTACACCCTTCCTGCATATCCCTAGCTACCTTGCCTACTGTCTTTCCCTCTTTGTGCCCCTTTTTTTGACACTTTCCTATCACTCATTTTTTCTTTTCTTTTAAAGAAATTAGCATGGGGTAAGCAGGAATAAGCACTTTTAAGCAGCAGTGAGCAGATTTCAGCCTTTTTGCATGGGGGTAAGCACTGCTTACACAGGTTAAGCAATCAGGAAGGTAACTGAGTGTAAGGAACTGTAGCCAAAAGTAACCACTGCTTACCATCGCGCAAACCTGAGCACACCCGCTCACAACTGCTTAAAAGTACCTTAGTCACTCCATATCCAACAGACCTTGTTCTGCCCAGCAACAAAATAAATGGCCTCTGCAAGAGCTCGAAACCAGAACCCTGCACACCACAGCTACTGTGATTTACCACTAAGCCATGGCAGCTATACAGACATTTGATGTTATCACAAACATATCATCCAGCACAATCATTCAACAGTATAGGAAATGTATTTCATTATGTAGATGTATGTGTGTGTGTTTGTGTCCAGATATATCTACATACATATATATATATATATATATATATATATATATATATATATATATATATATATAGATATATCAAGAACAAACCATGTGACAACAAAGCATTAAAAAAGACTGAAAAGGAAAACACCAGCAACTCCTGTAATGTGTAGTGGTGTTGTCCTATGTAATATCAAGACTCCCTCAGATAGACATGTGTCATTAATACACGCAAACATTTGTACATTGCCCAAATACATTACTTTGAGCATTTTATTTACATTAACAAAACAGTTCCTGTCCAATCATAATGTGAGAACAGTACTCTTGCAAGGTGTTGTGTGCAACATCATCATCATTAAAAAGTTAAATGGGGTAACCATAGATGGACCGGTAGTGTTGTGTGTACACTGGGGTCGTCTGCATCACGTGTACCTGGAACCTTTAGGAGTCATGTGCATACCAGGACCGTGTGCCTGAGAGAGGGGTGATAACAACAGTAGTATGTTGTAATGCAAATTAAAAAGGTTACATGTGTCCAGTGGACATGTGTGTGAAATGGACAGCTAGGTCTGGGGCGACAGTCATTCTGGGAACAGATTGGCCTTTTGTTTCCGTTTTTGTAAGGTGAGAGTGGGATGTTGGGGAAGGAGAGTAGGTATGCTTGTGGAGGATAGGTTGAGTAGGATGACAGACAAGACAGCATACAGGGGCAGTATATGACATATGTAAAGTGCAACACCTTGGACGGGGAGGGGTGTTTGGCAGTCAGAAGTCCATGAGCCCCCAAATGGAAACAGTGGGACAGAGGTCTCCACCCATGGGTAGCCACCACTGCACCTTCACAGCCCCAAAGGTGGCTGTGCTGGGGGCTGTCTAGGAGGGGCAGGCTCACCCTCTAATTGTGCCATTCTGCCCTCGAGCTGGCATATCTGACCTCAAAACCCCTTTTTGAGCTCCCTATGTACCACAGCCTGGAACATACGATGGCTGACAAGTTCCTGTCTGGATCTGCTCCCAGGGGGGCAAGTCCCATCCTCAGTGGCGGTTCCACCCGAAGGTGATGCAGAGCCAACAGAGGTGGAGGTCTAAGGCTGGATCCCAGATGTGCTGGTGCCTGGTGCCATGGCCAGCTGAAGTGGGACAGGTGGTTCCGCTGGGACCTGTAATCCCATACAGCCTATGGTGTTGCAGTTTTAACACAGATAAGGCTTAGTAACACCCAACATCATTCAGGATTACTTATAACAGCATGCATAGATATTACCATTAACCCAAGACAACAGATGTCATACATTTGCAGAGGGAGCACAACACATTCATATATACTGCATGACATCTGTCCAAAGCATAGATGACTTGTGACTGCAGCTATGAACAGTGCCCCATTGTTGTCATGTCACTGTGATAACCTCAGACAGTGACTGTCATACCACCGTTTCATGTGACTTACGTCCAATCAGGGATGCAATGCCAGTAACTCTCATCGCTGTCACTGTGTACTGACTGCAATCCTCACACTATGCTTCTGCAGTTCACAGATGTGTGTTCTGTGAGTAACACAAGAAACAAATGGTTCCACACACTGACCAGACCACAGACGGCCCTGCAGATGGGGGTTTCCTCACAAACAGACCACTGTGTTGTCAGTTATTAAAACATGCAGACTAGCCATTACCACACACAACCTGTTAAACTGGCAGTAGTCTGAATGAAGCATAGCTACACTATGACTGACTAGCCATTATTATTACAAGTGCATGCAGTTACTCCATGTGCCACATAGCTGACATGTTCATGTGCTGTAAGAATATATATGTGTGCTGATGAGCGACATCTGCAACAGAGATATAGTAGACATATATTAGGTGTAGCACACATAGCTGTCCACATGAACAGATGTCATTGTCAACACAACCACACTCTCTAAGGGACCCAGACACATTGGCACACTTTGGCAGGCTCACAAATACACATCCTAACTACTAAGTTTGCCACACTGCAATAATGCAAAGGTATTACATGCACCACAGGGGATATCCTGAGGTTTTATGGGCTAGGGCATGTGAACGTGTCTGACATCAGTCAGTATGCCAATGGGAGTTATACTCAGTGTGACTGCGGTTGGGAACATCATACCCCACATGCAGACACAAGGTGACAGTACTGACATGCATGTGTGCATTGCTTCATGGGTGTGTAGTGGTTGGCTGTGCAAGATGGCTGTACAAGGCTGGGTGAGGGGTAATCCTTGGCAACTGGCCACATGACAATGGTCTGCAGTGTGGTTCAGGGGTGTAGTGTCTGCAATGTCCCACATAGATGGGTATTGTATGACCTGTCCTTGTCATCCTGGTTACCATTGTGTGTGGCCATTGCTTTGCAATGCATGCCATGTCTTTGTTTGATAGTCTTTGACATGAACAATGCCTGGGATGTGCATGTCCCACAATAATGTACAGTGGCATGTTTATGTGTACCTGGTTTGCCTGGCACATGTTGTGTACACTGACTGTTATCATCAGATGTGTCAATACTGGCCTGTGCCATTACTGGCCTGGTGTGGCAGAACCTGCTAATAGACAACAGGTTGACCCTGCACCTGCAATGATAGCATGATACAGGTATTCCCTGGTGTCAGTGGCATCTGTTCATACAGGGCATGTGTGTAAGGCATTGTATGTCCTTTGTGGATCACATTTGATGGCACCACATATGTTGCAGGTGTCCAGTGGGGAACATAGTGAAGGCGCATTGTCTGCAATTATGTGCCTATTGTACTGTTGGACAGGGTGTCATGCCCTCTGCGGCCCACTGCAATCACACCATGCCTACTATCTGTCAACAATGCACAGGGTACTAACAACATAGCAGGATATTCTTGGCAAGTGTGTTTGTGTATGACACATGGGTTCAGACTGTAGACTGGGTAATAGTAGGGTTGCTTACTGTTTTCACCAGGCCTTTTGCCAGATGTAGGGTTATGGCTTGCTAACCCAGTCTCTTACTTGATTGAAATCTGTAAACCTCGTGAGGTGGACATTGTGACATATAATATGGCCACCATATAGGAAAACTACAAAACCTGCTCCTCAACATGTCCAGTGGTTAGACATTCACAGCCACCTCCATACAGGCTCTGACTGTCAAGCACACACACACACACACACCTGCCATGTCTTGCAATAGAACTCCTACCTAACTAGTTCATCACACTACAGCATTATGCAGTTATAGCATGCGCTATGGAGATTACTGGCCTATTCCATCCCCAACAGTGTATTTCACAAGGAATGACATCAGCAGGTTTACTAAAGTAGGGCATTTCAGATTTCCTGCAAGTGAGTAGCCCAAAATGCATTGCTCACAAAACAAACAGTGAGACACACACAACTGACATGTGTGGTTATAGAACCCATGACCAAGATCTATATCACGCTACTGCATAGAGATGTTATAGGATGCACCACAAGGATTACTAGGGAGTTTGTTCCCCAGAGGTGTTTTTTACAGGTTGTGACATCAGCAGGAGTACCAAAGTAGGGCATTGTAAATGTCCTGCAAGTGAGTAGGGTATAATGCATTGTTCCCTACATAGACATTGAAACACACAGAAAACATACATAACTGTCATGACTGTGGATGGATCCCTACCACAGTTCTAAATCACACTCCAGCGGTATGCAGTTACAGGATGCACTACAGAGATTACTGGGTTACAGCAGTCTCGAAGATGTATTTCTAGGCGGGTGACATCAGCAGGGTTGCCAAAGGTGAGTATGTGAATCGTAAGGAGTGTGCATACTCTAAAAAGCATTGTTCCCTTCTCAGGCAGGCAGACACACAGATAGCATGCCTGGGTTTAGAACACATACCAAACTAGTTTAGCACACTGCAGCATTACGCAGTTACAGGACGCGTTACAGAGATTATTGGGTTACAGCAGTCACAGAGGTGTATTCCTAGGTGGGTGACACCAGGATTGCCAAAGGTGAGTATGTGAATCGTAAGGAGTGCGCGTATTCTAAAAAGCATTGCTTCCTTCTCAGGCAGACAGATACACACACAGTTAGCATGTCTGGAACAAGAACACCTACAAAACTAATTTATCACACTACAGCATTACAGGACTCACTACAGAAAATACTGGGTTACAGCAGTCACAGAGGTGTATTTCTAGGTGGGTGACATCAGCAGGATTGCCAAAGAAGGGCATTTCTAGTGTACTGCGAGTTGTACATGTCTTGTACCTGTGTGTATCCACTGCTTACTGTCACAAAAACACATTTACACCTGCTTACAACTGCATAAAAGTGTCTTATTCAGTCCTAAATGACATTATCAACAAGCGTTGCAGGTCTTGAACCCTGGACACTGAGGTCACTGGACTTAAAAATAAGCCATCTGGACTGTATACATGTTTCATGGTTTTTATAATACACATCTTACTACAGATATTCCACAGTACTGAAAACAAATGGGGCAGTCACTTTGTGTACATATGTACAGTACCCTTGAATGGTACTGTGCACTGTGAAACAAAATAGACAAGTCTACATCTGTACAACTGTCATAACTAAATACATATATGCATGTATATGTATATATATATATATATATATATATATATATATATATATATATATATATATATATAGATAGTAGCGTTGTCGCCTCACAGTAAGAAGCTGTCCTGTTCGATTCTCAGCTAAAGCGTCCTCTGTGTGGAGACATGCGTGAATGGGCGTACCTTCGTTGAAGGTTGTACATCAGGGCTGGCAACTCGGTACATAAAAATCTACTGCCAATCATTAGTGGACCGGAGTTCCGCTGTGGCGACCCCTAACCGAGAAAAGCCGAAAGATACAACAACAACAACACACACACACACACACACACACACACACACACACACACACACACACATACATGTCTGAACACCCTTTGTGACACAGAAGGGATACAAAGGAATTGATGTGTGCAGAAAACAGAGGCATCTCTTGTTTTATAACATTTAAATCGTAATCTGTTCACGAGAGAAGGGATGGTTGTTGTGTATGTGATGTTTGGGGTGGGGAATGATGGCTAAGGAAATATACCCCAGGGATTGTGGAGTTTAGGTGGGGGAATGATGGGTATGGACATACACCACGGTGACCACTTCTGTGTCATTGCTCGACAGTGGCACAGGAAATCAACATACCCAAATGCAGTCATTCTTGACTGTCTATTCTTTTCTATTCCTAACTATGTAATAATTTGTAGACTTCACTCACCACAGGTGACTACCATGGTGTGCAGCATGTTAAAAGACATAACACATGTATTCCTGGCTACAGGGTAGTCACACACACACACACACACACACACACACTTGCCAGTATTGTGCATACACGTCTTGCCTATGTAAAGGTAACTAGTAGAGTGGTATGCAGTTGGGGTATGTGCCACAGACACCATACAATTACACTTACTTTGATTCTGCTTCTGAGCTGGGTGACATCACAGGACTGATTACTTGCAGCGGGGTGGGGGGAAAAGGGTGGTTTAGCAGATGACAAGGATAAAGGCCAGTGCAAAAGGTGGTTTCTCTTTGGAAAGCAGCAAAACCCACTTTCATGACAGGATGCAGACACAAATACACACACACACAACCACACTCAGCCATTTGCTGACAAACACACACACACACACACACACACACACACACACACACAAATGCACACACACAGTTGTCAGTGGTGGGATCAGATCTCCTGCCTATCTACAGATCACTATTACAGTACTACACAGTTACAAGACTCGCCACAGAGATTACACATTTCCAGGCAGTCAGAATGCCCTTCTAAGAGTGAGGACAACAACAGGGATACTGACAGTTAAGATGTACATAGCTGTAAACCTGTGTGTTTAAAGTAGGAGTCCATTACAACCTGTATGCACAAACATGACACATCATCTGCAGGTAAGACATAGGTAGGCCTGAGAGGTATAGTTGTAGCACAACAAGCCCTGAACTAGAGTATGCCCATCTGTGGAATGGACAACTACTATCACTATACAGGGTTACAGTGGTCATGCTCATACACATAGAATCACAGGACTTGTTTGGATGCATTGACTCCAATTACACAAGGTGACAGTGGGCATACTCATACACTTAGTAGCACAGGGCCATTTGGGATGCACTATGACTACAACTACACAAGGTTATACTGGCATGCTCATACACTTAGAAACAAAGGGCTTGTTTGGATGCACTGACTCAAATTACACAAGGTGGCAGTGGGTACCTAACAGTGCATGAATACAACAGCCATTATGGTGTAATGCTCTGCTAGGTTTCACACATGGTGTGGTGGAGGTGGGGAATGTATCCTCTTGACCTGCTGGTCCACTTACTGATGGAGACTGCACATGTGTACATGTATTGATGTGTGTTTAGATTCCATGCGTGTGCAGTGTCTGATGTTTGACGGTGACTGTTTTCTTAGTACATCATGCTGTTGCAATGCAGCCTCAACATTGCCAACTGTATATGGTGATATGATATGCTCAAAGTACAGTAAGCTGTACTTTAGGTATGGACAGATGTTTGGACATGACTACTAAGTGGTGGGGCTACTTTGCAGATGAACGATTACTGAGGACAGCTCACAGGTGTGTTACAACCATTCCTACAATAACCTGTGCAACTGCTACACTGTGGTTCTGTTAACTGAAGTGGAAGACACACAACGTAGAATGCAGTAAGGGTGACACTGAAGGCAAACCTCTTGACACCTGTAACAGTAACACCTCCCCTGTGCATATATTGTGCATATATCAGCACAGGTGGCAAAGGAAAGAGTCGGTACACTTTGCAGCATGTGTGATAGTGCTGTAACTCTGTAATACCTATCATAAAATAGGCAGGTGTTTGATTCACAGTACTGGTATGTGTGGGTGTGTGTGTCCCATATATGTCACATATGGTGGGGAATACATCCCAAATGTTTTTCACTCTCCTGAACACTGTGATAGACATCAGTACAGAGTGAAGTGTAGAAAGAAAGGCATAGGTAGGTGGTTGAATCTCACACATGTCAAGTGTCTGTATGTGTGTGACATAGATGTATATCTTTGTGAATGCCACAGTGTGTGTGTGTGTGTGTGTGTGTGTGTGTGTGTGTGTGTGTGTGTGTGTGTGTGTGTGTGTGTGTGTACATGTATGGCTATCCTGTCCCTGGTGTGAGGCTGTATTTTACCATAGTGAATGTTAAGGCCCCCTCCCCCATCCACTCAATGCAATCTAGTATACCTGTTGATGTCATCAATCTTAGAAGGGCATTCTAACCGCCTGCAAACATGTACACCCTGGGGTGAGGCTTGTTGTTACATAGCTGACTGATGAACCCCCCCCACATTCACTCACTGCAATCTAGTATCCCAGTTGATGTCCTCGATCTTAGGCCA
Source organism: Protopterus annectens (assembly GCF_019279795.1). NCBI lineage: Eukaryota > Metazoa > Chordata > Ceratodontiformes > Protopteridae > Protopterus > Protopterus annectens. The sequence continues at coordinate 1,817,669,103 of NC_056739.1, forward strand.
TTCCAACTACGTGGACATGTGTAATCTCTGTGGCACGTCTTGTAATTGCGTAGTACTATAATGATGATTTGCACATAGGCAGGGGTTCTCATCCCAACATTGCCAACTGTGTGTGTGTCAGAGTGTGTGTTACTGCCTGTGAATCCCTGAGTGTGTGGGTGTGTGACTGTGTCTGTGAATCCCTGAGTGTGTGGATGTGTCTGTGTTTGCATCCTGTCATGTGAGTGGGTATTACTGCTTCCCAATGAGCAGCCACTTTTTCCACTGGCCTTTACCCTTGTCATGTGTTATACCACTCTTTTACCTCCTCTCCGCTCCAGGTAACTATACCTGTGATGTCACCCACTATGGATGTGACAGCTCTGAATACAGTAGCTTACTACACAGCTATCATGCTCTTGGATCATTAGATCAGTAAACATAATTGAAACTTGGGAGATTAAAACTGCGATGTGGAAGCTACAATTTGCATGCAGGTATTGTCATACAGACCTGTGAGTAGTCAACATTTACATATGGGACACTAACCGCAAACACTGACATCCCCCAGCACATGCAATTACACCTGAAAGAGGAAGGCAGAACATCAAGATCAACATGCAGTTACTGTTACACATGATACATACTGTCAAATGGACCAAATGCATTCTAAAACTGTACTACATGGTATGTCCATTGCCTGGCAAACACTACTCAACAATATTAATCTACAATTGTCTTCCTAGTATGTTCACCCTGTGCATCAGACCATATGAACATTTCCCTGCACCGATGATGTAGATGACAGGGATGAGGCACAGGCATCATCATATGCACAGGGTGATAATGTTTGCCAGAGGCTTAGGCTGCACCATTGGATGACATCATGTGTGGGGTTAGGGCCTTTTATATCATTGGGCATGTGTGGATGTTATGCGTGTGTGTGTTGAGGTGCCCTACATTTGCTTCTGGTGTGTGTGTGTGTGTGTGTGTGTGTGTGTGTGTGTGTGTGTGTGTGTGTGTGTGTGTGTGTGTATGTATGCACACAGGTCTGGCATGTGGCTGGCTTACACAGTATTATTGACAGCTGCAGAATGTACAGGGCAGGTTCTACAGTTCACGGTATCCGGCCACGGTCACATGACCTGCGCCTGCCAGGGGTTGCACGGGCACTACCAGACAGAGGTCCAGATTGGGTACTGTCTGATGACACATGTCCACTGGAACTGTGTCCCTGTTGGGACCATCCAGGACCATGTGCACTTGGCTTGCTGTGTCCTGGTGTGGACAGCACAGCACCAGCTGCACTGCTGCTGCTACTGCCACTATGGGAGCGGGCATGTGAAGTAGCATGTTCATGTAGACCTTCAAAAGGTGATGTAGCTGGCCTACATCCACGTGCCTGACACCTCACTCCCACCAGATGTTCCAGCACAGACATTCCACGCTCAAGGATTGACATGCCACGGTCAAGGACTCCCACCATGTCACCCAATCGTCTCTCCAAGATATTTGCAAGATGATGGTGAGCGTTTGCAATTGCCTGGATGTTGTCAGTTAATTAATAGACAGCAGCCCTCTGAAGCCTCAGACCTTCTCTGTTGTGCCATTCAGCACATGCCTGTGCCTCCATTACAGCCTGAAACATGCATCTGGTGACACCAGCTGATTTGCTTTGTCTTGCAGGGGCATGTTGGCCAGTGGTCCTCCTAAGAGCAGCACTGGGAACATGCCTGTGTGGGACATCATCAATCAGTTGGCTGGGATCATGGTGTGCAGGGACACCTTCCATAGTCTCCACACTTCCCTGTTCCATGCTACCATCTGCCAACTGTCCTTCCTCTATGGCCACTGGTGATGGGGTATGTGTAGGCAGGAGAACTGTGTGTGGGGATGAGGGGGATACAGGTGGAATGGCAACCAATGGCACAGATTCAGCCCCTGACAAGCCTGTTTGTGCCTCAATCATACTTTCATCATCACTGCTAGTGTCTGTGGGGACACTAACATCAGGTGGACCACAGGAGGGCAACGCACCTACATCAACACCTGTGGGGGTAGACAAGAACTGTACATTACAAGTTATACAGCACAGCACACACACAGACACACACACACACACACACACACACACACACACGCACACACACACGCACACACACGCACACTCACAGACACACACACACACACACACACACACACACACAGACAGACACACACACACACAAACACACACACACACAGACACAAACACACACACACATAGACACACACACACACACAGACAGGCACACACACACACACAGACACACACACACACACACACACAGAAACACACACACACAGACACACACACACACACACACACACACACACACAGACACACACACACAGACACACACACAGACAAACACACGCACACAGACAGTCACAGACAGACACACAGACAGACACACACACAGACAGACACACACACATACAGACACACACACCCGCACCCGCACACACACACACACACACACACACACACACACACACACACACACACACACACACACAGACACATGCTATTGCACCCAATGGCATGCAACATGCATTTGATATGGCAGATGGCATTCAGCTTAGACAATTACAGTGGTAGTTATCATACATCCCTGAGTTGCACAGAACAGCATGCATGTGTTATAGCAGAAGGCATGCACCTTACACATTTATAGCAGTAGTTAGCATACATCCCTGTGTTGCACCATTTGTGTTAGTAGCTTATGCCCCATACCTGCAACACAATGCATGCACTATGCACCGCACTGTCATGTTTGTACAACATACTCCACATGTTAACAGACCTTCGCTGACCTTTGTACATCTGCCACTGATGCTTTGTGTTGGCCACTGCCCCTGTGTGAAGAGGACATGTGCAGAAGGGTATGTGGAGTGAATACTATGTTTGCCTGAGCCCTAGCTTGCATATCTCCCCCAAAGCAGTGCATATCTGCTCAACATTATTCTGCCTACCCCTGAGCTGAGTCTACAGACAATGTGCATGTTGCTGTACACACATGTTTGACATGGCTGTCCCTACTTTACAATGGTGCCACAGACCAGCATAGGTTAACAGTACACCAGCCTGATGTGTGGCATATGACCTTGCCAATCACATGTAGTATGACATGTCTTCTGCTGAAATGTTGAATGACATGCATACATGTGTAACACAATGGTGTCCTTTCAAATATACAGTAAGGTAATGGTGTCCCAATGCAGGGACATATTGTACTAACATGGACCTTCAGCTGATGCAATGTTGTCAGTCCATCCTACAAATATGATGTGCATAGCCATTGCAGGGCATCATGTTGCTTCACTATTGCTATACAGTGTGAGTTACAGACACAGTTCATAGTCATGACTGTGTTCAGATACAATACATATCTAATGTGGAATGTGACCCATGTCACTGAGGTGTATACACATTAAACCCTAATGTGGAATGTGTGACACAAGTCACTGTAGGGTACACAGATGACACCCCTGCACATATGCAACCATATTACTGATGCCTGGTAACTATGCCCAGACATGGCTAACTTAGCAGTACTCCATGTCCCGCATGCCATCTGTGTACCTCACACACATGAAGAGCAAGCATGACAGTGATGTCTGACACCAGCAAGGTGAATGTTATGTATCTGTGGCCTGCTGTGGTTGTATGTGTATGTTGTGCAACACATGTATGTATTTGGATTCTGTATAGGTGAATGCTTTCATGTCATGACATACTCAAGATGTTCGAGACATGTTATGTGGTGGTTTGGATGTCATGCCTACACAAGCTGTGCACAGGCCTGTATGATATTTAGTGTTTCACATCTGCAATATCACCATTACACAAAGGCCATAGTTGTATTGTGTTGAACCAATGTACAACAGGGTGTACACACATGTACATCACTTCTACTGTGTGTGTTGCTTCATGTCTCTGGCCATCCTCCATGGCCATATGTACACATGTTTTGTCCAGTGGTTGTGATGGGCATCTATGTCACATGTCAGTGTTATCCCATATGACATACACCCATAGATGTCATATGCTCCACTGAGGACAGGGTTATGCAGACAAAGGGTGGTATGTTTGGGATGTGAGATGTCATGTTTTGCAGGATAGTTGAGCAGTGTTGCAGTCAGCCCACTACATGTCATGGACATGTCAGATAGCACATGACATTATGTGACATTCATAGCACGGGTATAATCCACAAGGGTGAATCCTGTGGGCTGGTCATTCTCCATCTCCAACACATTTATTGTGTGTGCATACATATGCTCTTTGTATAGTACTGTCTGTATTCCCCACATGTGTAATGCTGATCTGCAGTACCTGTCCCTACAGTGAACCACACCTTCACCACTGTATTCACAGCTGTTCGCACATCTGGCAATGAAGTATGTAAGGTTTAGTGTAGGTGTTTCATATAGTCTTCAGTCATTCCACATGGGTAACCACTGTGATGCATTGCAGGTCTGACCAGTGTATATTAACAGGACCACCATACATTATGTGTACGTGTGTTAAATGGCCACATGGCAGATAGCATGCAATTAATATGATCTGTGCATTATCAAGCCTGGTAAATAACAAGCTCACCTGCAACATGCTGGTGTTGCTGCGAAATGCCAGCGGTACCTAAATAGGAGTGTCACAGCAGTAAGATCATTATCCATACCAGTGTGATAGCTACAGGGTGAAATGTCCATGTTAGCACATAAGCCAGTGCGATAGACTATACTATGGAGTATGCACATCTGTGCATACATAGAGTAGCAGACTATAGTATGTGGCATGTGTGCATACATGCCTTGCATATGATGTTACATTACATATTGTACAGTAACACATGCAACTATATGAAATATAGGTGTGTTATATGTGCAGTAGTGACTTACCAGGCAACTCCAGGTCGGTGATTGAGAGACATCCACCTCCACAATATCAGCTAAAGCTTGTGGATGGAGATCTGCAGGTGTCCCCAGGTTGGCCAGCAGCTCCTCGGTACATGTGAGTGGGGGCTGGGTGAGTGGCCCCCCACCTGTTGCACCTTGTTCCCTGGCGATTGCATTAGCATGCTGTTTCACCCATCTTATGAGGTCCGTGCAGTCTCGCCGCACCTGCTAATAGGTGCAATTGTGGCCGCCAACATCATTTACCCTCCTGTGGAGTATCTCCCACTGGGCATCCCGCTGCTGTGCATTGTGTGGCACATGGCTGAAGAGTGTTACATGGTTGTCGAGGAGGTATGGGATGAGGACCTCATCCTCCAAGCGGGTGTATGGTGGCAGCCTGGCACACGGCATACCTGGAAGACATAATGATGGAGACAGGTCACAGTAACTCACAGAAAAGTACAGAAGTACAGCTGAACATACATGTGTATCACATTTATTAAGATTACAAATATGTCTTTGCAAATCTACATGACACTAACACCACTGACATGTTTAACTCACACACATTTGACACTTAATGGTGATTTGATGTTATCAACATATGTGTGTGTGTCAATTGATGACATTGCTCATACTCCATGTGGATGTCTTGATGTGGGCATGTCTGTTTGCCTGTACTGGTGTCTTTACCTATCAGCACATTCCTGGATGTATTCACATTAATGAAATAGACCTTAATGCTGTGTCTACATCACATATATAGTCATACACAGCCTTAAGGGATGTGACCTGTGACCCTGCAGACTTGCTCACAGAAAGTTTTATATGTATGTGTTTTGCCATATACATATACATGGCACTGTACAACTGTTTAGCATCCTGCCATGTATTACCAGTGTTGCACATGTGAAACACATGGGACAATGACTAGCCTGATGGAATTTGCAGGGTTAGATATCAACTATAGCATGTATGGTCATAGTGAACTAGTAGGCTATATGCCCTGGGCCATTTATGAGCCTAGGCTGTAAGGTTACCTAGCTATAGCCAAAAGACAGGTAGGTTTCAGTGGCCAGTTTAAGCAGTGCCACAGAACTGATCCACAGGGGTTACTGATATATTTGCCATGTGGTCCTCACACCATGTCACAAAGAGGGGCAATGTGCAGCTCCACTGGACAGGAATGCATAGTATGGCAGGAGTATGTAAAGTGTAAGGGACAGAGATCTGTCAGGCATGTTGTGATCCTTGTACTAGAAAGGTGGATGTCCATGAAGTATGTGTTTATTTGAAATCAGGGTAGCACTGCGGTGGTGGTGCTGCAGTAGCATTGTTGCCTCACAGTTAGACGTTGCCCGTTCGATTCTCAGAGCGTCTTCTGTGTGGTGACATGCGTGAATGGGCGTTCCTTCATTGAAGGTTGTGTGTTAGGCCTGGCAAGCCAGCATGTAAAAATCTACTGCCAATCATTAGCAGACCGGAGTTCCGCTGTGGCGACCCCTAACCGGGAAAAGCCGAAAGACACAAACATGTGTAAGGGTAGCATGTCCAACAACTCTGGGTTGGACATGGCTTTATTCAGGGTAGGCATCCTGCTACATAGTAGAGCTGGGGATTAGGAAGGCCAGTGTAGGTCATCTGAACATGGCCAATAACCCTTAAAGGAGATACGTGATCTATTATGGGTCACTTGAGTGTTGAGTATGGCTGAACAATGATCTCTATATTCGTGGATGGCACCCTGTCATGATTAGAGGTGCCACATATGACTACCTGTCTGGTGTGGTGAAGTAACTATCAAAGGAAAGACTACTGTCCAGCTGCATCCCATACACACAGAGTTTCCATTATGCTGACCGCTGCCTAGGTGGTAGTTCATGGGTATAGGGTTTTTAACATAGGGGATGACAATGCAATACTTAGCTGTCAGAATGTGGCCATACGTCACACACCACACATCAACCCACAAAGGCTCTTCTGTATGTTGACCGCAGCACACATTGAGTCAACTACTGCTCCTAGTTCATAGTCATTTGCAAACATCAGTAGGCAGATGCCTTCTGTGTTAGTCTGTGTGGTATAGATAACAAAGAGGGGGAGTACTAGGAATTAATCCTGTATTACTGTAGCTGGCACTGGTTTGATGTGCGTGTATTAGTCAGACACCTTGGTTCTGCCAGCAGTCCAGTTGCCAACCACTCCTGTGAAATAGGAATATACACCTAGTATACTGAGTGTAGCTGGAACACAGTATGGGTGATGGTGTCCTAAGACCTGGCAAGGTCATGATATGCTATGTGAATTAATCTTACTGTCATCTACATCTGTACTGACTACATCAAATAAGTTGATCACAGTTCATGGCCTTACAAACCAGACTCAGTAGGGTAGTAGTGCACTATTTCCCATTATCAGTGGTGTCTCCCCCTTTGTGGTGTGTGATAACTGTTGCTATGCACCATTCAGTGTGTACACAGCCTGACATGAAGCTATGATTGAACATGATGTGTATGTGGATAGCAAATTGTTCTGACATTTCTGTAGGATACACCCTGGGATGTTGACAGGTCCCATGAAAGCTGTATGTATGGCTTTAGAGAGTGCAGCTTCTACCTGCATAGTTGTTATTACACGGGCTCTGTAGTGTACATGGATATATAAATATGTGTACCTGTTGGGGGGGAGGTGGGAGTGGATTTAGGTTCTCCAAGACCCTATCTGGATGAACAGGTGCTATTTCTATAGGTGCAGTACTTCCCATGGCATAGTACTGTGAAGCACGGCAGGTCTTGTTGCTGCCATTACGATTCATGACACAGCTATAGAATGCTCTGTGGTTGGCCTCATAAGATGTGGCTGATTAGTTTCACAGTAGCTTTGTGTGGTTTTATATGGTGTATCTGCATCTTACTGAGGCTGACCAGGGATCACCACCACTCATGTGTGTTCACTCTTGCAACAGTTACTACCTTCTGTGGTACACTTTAAGGCAGGTACCACCAGTTTGCCTTCTTGTTTGTGTTTGGTTGAATCTTGGTTCTGTTTTAATGGCATAATCACTGCACTTATGTGAGTGCTTAAAGTTCATTTGTATAGGATTCAGCATTTGCACATGCATTCTCCATCTGCATGGGTGCCATGACAGTCACCACTTCGCTCTTAAGAAGCATAACATTGGCTTTGGAGACTGACTATGTGTGTCCTGTTTGTGTGACTATGGTGATCCAGGTCATTGGGGTTGATGAAATCCAACATGCATTGAGCGCAGGTGTTGGTACATGAGGGGTCTTCCCAGTTCATAATGGAATAGTTGAGAGTAGCCATTATTATAGTCTTCTGTCTCAAACCTAATATTCCCCATTACAGCACAATATGACAGTTGGGAATTCTGAGGCATGGTGGGTGATCTGTCGCAAGGTGCAATTTGGATTTCACTTTGGCACAAAGGTAGTTGCTCAGCATAATGCAGCTGAAGTTATGCAAGTGCAACTAGCATGGGGGTGCACATATCCTTCAGGAATATGGGCACACCTGTGTGTTCCAATAAAGGATAATGGGCAGGAGGTGAGGTATGTGTTATAACATGGTCATGCAGGTGTGCTCTCCGGATCATTGAACCATATCTCAGTCACTGCACAGATATATTCTCCATGTTAAGGATTGACATAAGTGAGTCCATATTGTGTTTCTGAAATGTATCATTGAGTAGTGAGACCGGCAGTTTATTGCTTGGCTGTCCCTGTTACAGCAGTGGACTTCCACTTGAAGTTTGCATGATGAAGGCACTATAGGGGAAGCTTGAGCCCTAGCCAGTATCCAGATTCCCAGGGGTGACAGGTGCAGGTCCTGTTTAGCAAAGCATCTTGGTCTGTCAACCATGTAATCCCAAGCAGAGAGATACTGGATACCCTTTGCATTGTACCAGTACATTAGGCAATTGTGGAATACACTCCTTTTGTCCCTGTACTGCAGTATCATTCTGGCCAATGGCAGAATGCTACCCAGGCCTTGGGACATACCTGCATGGGCTACAAGATCTGACAGTTCCTACATGTGTGTTTTCATGCAGTCCAGGCTACTGCATCACAGGTCCTGCACAACAATATGGAATATGCCAGGGGCATGTGTATAGTTCAAAAGCTGGTCTGAGTGTATGGGTATGTGGCTAATCATGGCAGACAGTCAGCTGATAGTATGTTTGCCCTCGTATAGCTTGGTGTATAACATAGTGCTAGAGTTTGCATTCACAAATGAATACTGTTGAGCATGTTTTCGGCCACATGTTCTGAGGTGTGGCACAATTATGCAAACTATGTCATACAGTTTGTATATTTTGTTGTCTGTCTATTCCAGCTTGGGAGGTCACTTGCTTGACCAGATACTTAGAAGCCACTGTGAATGTGTGTGATTTCTGGTAATATGTGTGGGTGTCCTTACTGTGTTCTGGTAAGGGTATGTGTTGGTTGTGATGATGAGATGCATGTGTTAACCTACACCTCATGACTGTCCAGTCCAGTCATGGCTGCAGACTGGACTGCCTTCCAGCTAACTCCTGTAGCTGCATCGCAGACAATGTGTGGGGTGTGGTGTTAGGTGGGTTTGGCAGTGTACATGGCATAGAGATTACATTCCCCTAGGATAGCCACATACACAAAGCTGACATTAGTAAACACCAGTAGCTGACTAGCGGACATGCCTGTATGAGCATTCAGTACTACAAGTGCCAAGTACTGTATTTAGTGTACTTATTGCTTAAGAAGAAGTTTTAGACAGTGATGCTCACAAGTAATTACTTGTGTTATGGACATGACAGCACTGGCTATTACAGAAACATAGTAGCTACCTTTAGCAGCAATCCTCCTCTGAGGAGCACATAACATCCTGATAGTTGATTACAGATGATGCAAGTGTCTACAGGTCTGTTTCCTTTTCTGGGTATAGACTCACATATCCACCAACCATGAGCTCTGTTGGGCACAGACACCCACTCCCCAAACAGAGTCATGTATCAATAGACTCTGCTGCCACTATCAACATGATCAGGATATAATCAGATAGTGTAAGCCATCACCTATGAAGCAGCTATTACACATGGGCAGCAGTCTCCTACATCTTACACTCCTACTGCAGATGTTACACTGGAGTTAAAGATGATATGCAACCTGTTTCATTACCAGTACTGTGCACTACCTTACATACAGTATTTGCAAGCAGCTGTTAGGTTGGCGATGAGAGGTTAGGCTACACAAACCTGAAAGTTCAACCAGTGTGCCTCTACTCTCAATATCCACTCTATGTAGGTGTGCACATAGCCATTTGGCCCAGCCCTGTAACAAGGGTCACTACACATTTGAATAGCATGTACACATGCACAGCTGTTATTGCTTGCAAACGATACTAGAGAGGTGGATATTACATGTGTTATGTTCATGGATAGTTACCTAGCTCTTCCAGTTATCTTTGCTATCATGCTGCTAAACTGTCAAATGAATACAAGTCATATGCATCCTGTTATTGAGTATTGAAATTGCCAATAGACATAACTAATGTTTGCATGACATAACAGAACTGCTATGTACAATGGAATACAGATCTACCTAAAGTACTGCACATTACACAGTTATTGGTACAATATCCCACAATGCAAACCATATTTGCACAGTAAGCCCACCTTTGACATGTTCATCTTACTTATACACCCATACATATGAATACTGTTACAATATATCGACATATACTACCCCCATACTTGTTGGACCAACCCTGACACTGACAGTGGCTGGAAGAGAACTGGTGAGTTCCAAGCCCATATATATCATCCCTTGTGGTGTATGAGGAGTTTGCCTTGTGACCTACAGCAGTACACACATAGAATACTACAAGCATTACTACTGCTCAACAATACATCGCTACAAGATAGCTATTTCCACTATATGCATTAATTACATGGTAATTCTTACAGAACAGGTACTACATACACAGACATACTAAATGTTATACATACCTTCTTAGTAATTGGAGGTGTTATTGGCTGGTATATTACCCGTTTTCGGTTTGTGTTTCAGTATTTTGTACTGTTCTGCAGGTAGATACAGACGGCTTGAATGTGTGACAAAGCATCCTTTTATAGTTAGAGATCAGTAACGTGCTATCCTTATAACCAATTGGTGTTCATAGGTAGTTAATTACATGCATATGAGCTGTGCAGCTACTGCCTTAGCCAATGCCATGGCAACGGTGGAGTATAACTGAGTACTCCACTTGGGCATTGTCCCTTTGCCTTACTTGTGAGGAAGACAGCCCGGAAGTGTTATTTGAAATCTATTGCAACAGCTGTATGGAGACAAACACTAATATATTGTGTGTAATGCCTAGAGGATTTGGTCTAAATGTGAGTACTGCTGTTATATTTCTGAACATTGTTACTTGTGCAGGGTTTGTCTGTACCTAATACTTCTGCATATGTTTCAGTCTGGCCAGGATGTTTGACCAACTCAAGGCTGCATGGCTATGCATATAATGTTAGGGGGTTTACAGTGTGCTTACCAGACATCTTTAGTTTGGTGTTAATGTGTATCATATTGTGCTGATAATCAGTACTCGGTAACACTTCTTGGTGTAATTACTTTTCAACCCTCTGAAACGGGAATAGTTCAAACAAACCCTGTAACATCAGCAGCTGTTCCATTGTATAACAGCAACTATTTCACATAGGGCCATGTTAGTGTGTCTGTGTCCAGGTATGTTAAGGTTTCAGCAGATGTCGTACAATGGGTGAATAATTGGTGTTGGTATGACAGTATGTATTACTGTAATTAGTTAGGGTGTGGGGGAGATGGTGGGTGTACATAGCAGATGCAGGTGTGTAGGAACCACGTTTAAACATCTTCTATATGTGTGTGGGGGTTCTTTCCCTATGTGAATACCTATCCGTTAGTAGACTAATACTATGGCAATTGCAGGCTGATTCATTAAGACACTGTTAAATGCTTCCTGTATAGCATGCAGGTACTGTTAGTCCTTGAATCCTTTTGGCAATACATCGGAATGTAATAAAGATTTGCTAAATGAAAGCTGTCTGTGTATTTCTGTCATGGATATTTGCAGTCATTGTAGTTGTGTTGGTGACTGTGTCCACAGAACATATTTGTAATAGTGTATTGGCATATACTCTTCATATGTTATGTTCATATTGTTTGGGGGGCAGAATGTGTGATTGCTATGGTCCATGTTATACTCAGATATGAACATTTCAGATGCTGTATACACACATGTATGCATGTATGTGTGTATATATATATATATATATATATATATATATATATATATATATATATATATGTTTTTAACCTATCTATATATCTACATATATATGTATATCTCTATATATCGACATGTATCTCTCTCTCTCTCTCTCTCTCTCTCTATATATATATATATATATATATATATATATATATATACACCTTTCATTGGGTACATGGCGGTTTGTCCTATTTCCACACAATACTCCCTTTTGTGTTTTAACCTGTCTGAATACACAGCTGACGTAGGTACATCTCAGGTAGCTTAGTGGTAGGTTATTATGAGAATGGTGTACATGGTTGCAGGTTCTAATCCTGAAAGGGGTTATTATTTTACCTCTCGGAGTAGGCACTGGGAGGGAAAGTGTGAATAACGCACATTTAAGTGGTTGTAAGTAGGTTTGCCCGTGGACTACGCGATGTTAAGCAAAGGTTAAACCTGTGAAGCGCTTATCAGTTTAACCGTGTTTAAGTGCCACTTACCATCACGCAAACCTACGCAAACCCGCTTACTACTGCTTAAAAGTGCTTTAATCCACCTGCATCCAACAGCCCTTATTCTGCCCTCAAAATAAATTAACAGCCCTTGAACCAGAGACCATGAACACCACAGTCACAGACTTTACCACTAAGGCATCTGAGATATGTGCAAATGTCATGGTGTTTAGAATATACATTTTACTACAGGCATTCCTCACTACTGAAAACAAATGTGACAGTCAGTTGGTGTACATATGTATGATGCATGTTAATGTTCATATGTTTGTGGAATTATGTGTTGCAATGTGACATGACAGGGTGTATTATGGATGAGAAAGGTTCTTGTTTTGTGTCCTTTTTATATTGTCCCCATACTCCATGTATATCCCTCCAGTTCACTTATTGAACATCCAACCCAGGCTCTCCTTGATGCATGATTTCATTACCCATCATTCCTCCCCCACCACAATCTCCACATATACAACAACCATCCCTTCTATGGTGAATTAGGTTAATATTAATAGTTATAATACCAGAGCTGCATGTGTTTTGTGTACACTTCAATTCCTTTGGATTGCTTCTGTGTCACACAGTGTATTCATAGAGGTTTATATATATGGCTATAGATGTAACTGTTGATATATATATATATATATATATATATATATATATATATATATATATATATATATATATGTATATATTTATATCTTTGTGCAGACATCACTGACGTATATATATATATATATATATATTTAGTATTAATTTGTAACAGTTATACATATGTAGACTTGTATATGTTGATTCACAAACTACAGTACATTACAATGTACTGTACATATGTACACAAAGTGACTGTCCCATTTGTGGTCAGTACTGTGGAATGCCTATAGTATAAGGTGTAGTCTAAAGACCATGAAACACGTATACAGCTCAGATGGCTTAGTGGTAAGTCCCATGACTATAGTGTGCGTGGTCCAGGGTTCAACACCTGCGATGCTTTAAAAATGTTTTTTACTGCAGAATAAAGCACATTTAAGCAGTTATAAGCATTTTTAAAGTGTTTGTGTGACATTAAAGCAGCAGTTAAACAGGTAAACTTTAAAATGCATAACCTGTGCCCGAAAGCATGGCTACATCTGCTAACTACTCAGGATATATAAATTTCAGTGAAGTAACATCTCACTATGTGCTTACATAACATTACATTCTCTGTTGACTTTAATCTCCAGCACACGTGGGTTTATATGGGTGTTTCAAATGCTTATTATACTGACGAATACTACCTATATATGTAAGCTGTGGTTAAGGTATACTTTTTAACATGATAAAATCCCTGACTTTATTGGGATTTGAACCTCAAATGCACAGATACTATGCAAATGCTGTAACCATTACATTACTGACATTAACATTGCTTCTGCCTAGTTCCTATTTAGATGATTTCTATGTGTAAGCTAGGGAAAGTAAAGGGTGGAGGTGCCCAAACCCACTGAGCTTCACTTACTCTTGAAATAAAAACATATAACAAATGAAATGAGAGACTGTAAATTACATTTCTAACTGCATTAGGCATAGCCTCTCACTGGCACACTTCAAGGGAAACCTTGATGTGTGAAAGGGTAACAGAATATACACCCCTGGGATCATGTGTCCCAGAACCATAGAGCCAGGTGGTGGGGGAGCCCCTCCAATTTTATAGCTGCAAGACCTGTTGGGGAAATTGAATGGTGTTGATTTTTCACGTTAACATGTCCTCTTTAGATCATTAAATGCCCCTATCACCCTCCACCGCCCCAGTCTTCAACAGCTTCCGGCAACTCTGCCTGGAATCACTTCATTGGCTGTGCTTGACAGAGGCTCAGTTACTTCATCAATAGTATGGAGAAAGCCAACACACTGTAGCTATGTTTCTAATTGCCCTTGGGCAGATAGCCTACTACCTATCTGTGAACCTCTAAAGTGCAGGCCATCACAGCCATAATATGTGAATAAACAGAGCTTTCAGATCACAATATACAGTGAAATATCACCATGTAGTCAGAAAACAGTTAAGTACAGCAAGAACATACAGAACACTGACACTTAATCACTCCAAAAGCCTATCTTGGAAGCTAGACAACTTGTATAAGTTTAAGGCTTTCTATTGCTTACCAGTAGGTTACCTACAGGAAAGATAAGAAACAAGCACAGATGGGAAACATGCACGCAACACTACTATACCGGTTTATGTGTCAGCCTTAGGCTTTGGAATACTGGTCAAGGCTATTTGCACCCCCATGGTGCCTTTTTTAGGGAAGTCTCAAAGGTGAATCCCACCTCAGTAAACAGCACAATAGCAGAATCAACGAGGGGGTTGTGATCACAACATGCACGCACTCACAGCACTCCTCAGTATGGACAACGTCAACATCTGTGCAGTAACTGAGACCTGTTTTAAGGTTTCTGAGAGCACACCAGCAATACCAGACTACAACCCATACCACACATTTTGGACACAGAACATGGACTGACACAGACATGGAAGGGGTGTATCCATATTCATGAGGGATACATACTCCTCCAGGTTAATGGGAAGCATGATACCTCTGAGATCATCCATGTGCAGCTAGCATCAGCCACAACTGCAATGCAAACTGTGGCCCGCTACAGATCACCCCCCATGACCCAGGACCACCACTCCACCTACCTGGAGACAGTGGAAAACATGACAGTCCTACCAGACACCCTCGTATTGGTCGATGTCAACTACCCTACCATTAACTGGGAAAATTACTCAAGTACTCACTTCCAGGCCCATTGCTTGCTGGAATTTATCACCTCATATGCCCTGTATCAAATGGTAAACTCCCTAATGAGGGGTGAAAACATACGAGAAGTGGTATCACCAACATGGGTGACAGGTGCACCACAGCAGAGGTAAACTGGTCACAGGTTAGATCTGACCATGAAATATTCACTGTTTCCACACCCAACCATCTCCCCCACCCATGGAAACCACAGTGTATACCTTTCCTACAGCTAAATTCACACTATTAGAGACAGGGGTGGGGGGTTTTGCAGCCCCCATGCTAAGGGAAAACACTGCTCAAGATACAGACAAATTTACATATGCACTCTATAAGCACTGACAAGGATGTATGGATCATGCCATCACTGGTAAACCAAGACTCAGTCATCCTAGACAAGGACACCAGTCTGGTGGACCCCTGGAATAAACAGACTATACAACAGAAGTAGGACAGTAGTCCAGAAAAACAGCAAATCCCAAGAAGGGCAGACATCCATGACCAGTATTAGTAAGGAACACAGGTCCCTCATGAAATCATCCAAGGCTAACATCAACAGGAAAATAGGCAAGGATCCGAAAGATAACCACAAAGCCTTCTTTGGCTATGTCAAGCATCTAAGTGGTAACACACAGATTTGTACTGTGCCAGTGCAATATTGCACAAAATATACTGACCCTACTGATATTGCCACAGTCCTTGCAGATACATTCAGTGCAAACTTCACCCCCTAAAGATTCCACAACAATACCCAAAAAGTACAGTATTCCAGACATCAGAGACACACAGGTGGAAATGGCACTCTCCAACAGCAATACACAGCATCAATGGAGTCAGATGGTGTCCCAGATTGCATCTTGCAAACACTACAAGACAAACTGACCCCCACCTAATTAAGCTTTTCAACCTCAGCCTCTCCACAGGCTACATGCCCATACAATGGTGGGTGGCAACGGATATTCCACTCCACTAAGGTGGAAACACAACTGACCATGGTAACTACCACCCCATAAGCCTGACTAGCCTGGTCTGCAAAGCTATGGAGCGCATCCTCATGGCACTCATTAACAATGACATTGGTAAGCTCCAAACACTTGACCCAACCCAGGTCAGCTTGAGTGCAGTTCATGCCTACTGAACCTGTTTGACGTCTTACAGACAGTCACCAAGACATTAGATGAGGAGAGAGGGGGGGTTCACACATACTACCTGGACCTCACCAAGGCTTTTGACAACATTCCCCACTCAGGTATTATTGATAAATTCACCAGCCTGTACATACACCCATACATCACAGGATGGCTTGCCAACGGGCTTACACACAGAACCCACATGGTATGACTAGCGGTCTCCAGGTCCAACTCTTAACCAGTCATGACTGGTGTCCCACAGGACTCAGTCTTGGGACCCCTACTGTTTGGCATATGCTTCTCAGAGGTACAGGCAAACACAGGTGGACTACAGCAGACCATGTTTGGTAATGACTGCAAACTGGGAGCCATACTTGACAGTCCAGGTGACACAGACATCCTTCAAGGGGCCTCACAGAGACCAACACAGGGTGTCAAAGTCATGGCTTCTAGCTAAGTGCCACAAACTGCATAGTCATTCCATTGTGGAATATTAAGCACCCACATATTAACACAAAAGTGGCAGCCACTTTAATACAGACGAGGTAATAGGGTATCTATTGACTAAGGTAGGTAGTGATTTTTCCTTTGACAATCATATCTCCAATGTAGTTAGGACATCCTTCTATGTAGGCCATCTGATTACTAAAGGGTTCTCATCTAGACATACTGAGGTTATAGTGCTCCTTTACTCGTCACTCATCAGTCCCATCATATAGCATAGTAACCCATTTGGGATGTAACTCAGAAGACACATCCAACAGCTGGAAGGTCCACAAAAGTACCTTGCCAAGATACTTACTTGATAATGTATGTGATTTAGACCTACGCTCTTTAAATAAGAATGAAAGGGGTCAGCACAGGCACAATAAATCTTTCTTCTACACTCCTCTGCAGCTGATACAGACATCCTCCAGAAGGGTCTCACTGAGACGGATACCTGGTGTCAAAATCATGACCTCAAGCTAAATGCCAAAAAGTGCATAGTCATTCCCTTTGGAAAAAACAAAGTACCCGCAAACTACCACATACGTGGTAGTCCCCTAAATACAGAAAATGTAATAAGGGATCTTGGGACCCAAGTAGATACCAATCTCTCCTCTGATAATCATATTGCCAAGGTGGTTAGAAAATCCTTTTATGTGGCCCACCTAATCACAAAAGGGTTCTCATCTAGAACAAAAGAGGTTATTGTGCCCCTCTACTCATCACTCATCAGACCCATCATAGAGTACAACGCCCCATTTGAGATGTACTTTAAAAGACACCTGCAACAGCTGGAAAGACCACAGAAGTACCTCACCAAGAGGATTACTGGGCTCAAACATATGCCCTATGCAGCCCGACTGAAGAAACTCCAGCTGTACTCGGTTGCATACCGCTTACTCAGAGGTGATCTCTGCCTGACATACAAGGCCATATCCAACCCAGAATTGATGGACATGCTCCACCTAAAAAAAACAAATCTCCGAGAGTCACACACTCTAGGGATTTAAATCTCACCACAATGATAAATAGGACATGCTGGAGGGATAGATTTCTGTCCCAGAGACTCCCCATGCTTTGGAACAGGATTCCAATCTACATTAGGCAGAGCACCTCACTAACACTCTTCAAGAGAAACCTTGATGAGTGGATGGGAAACAGAAAATTTACCCCGGGGATCACTGCAGTGGCTGTGCTGAACAGAGGCACAGGAAACTAATGGCTCTGCTGGACCGAGGCACAAGGAACTAATCTAAGGGGGAGAAGAAAGCCAACACATTCTGGCTAGGCTTATAGATGCCATCGGGCAGATAGCCTAGTACTTACCTATGAACCTATGAACCTATTAATGACAACATTAGTAAAGAAGAACAACAGGAATTAGATATGTTGAGATCATCAGAAGTGAGGACTATTAAACCTGACAAAGGTGCTTGATTAGTAATTTTTGATGAGGCAGATTATTTGATCCGGATGAAAACTTTATTACAAAGCAAAGCTTATACTAAAGTTTTCCATAATTAATTACATATAGCTTACAACCAGATCAAAGGCTATTTGAATGATCTGTTCATTGAAGCTAAAATCAATCTAGATCTGTTTAATTACGTCTACACCTTTTCCTAAGATTCTGATCATGTTCAGAATTCCGAAAATCCACAAAAGTCTCACCAATCCACCAATGAGACCATTAATTGATGCACGTAATTCCATCACATATCCTTGGGCTAAAGTAGTTGATTCCATATTACGGAAATACTTACATCATAAACAACAAATATGCAAAGACTCCTGGACATTCTTAGAAAAAAATTAACAATCTTACTTACAATGTCAATCAGAATTTTATAACAATAGACGTTAAAGACTTATACACTTCTATTCCACATCGAGAAGGAGTAGAATGGGTTAATTTGATGTTAAAAGACCGGGGGGGCTACACCTTTAGAATTATATCTCGCTGACATTCTACTAGACATCATTCTCACTAACAATTACTTTTTGTTTGATAATGAATTCTACCTCCAAAAAATCGGAGTAGCCATGGGTTCGCCCTGTGGAGCCAGTCTAGCCAACTTTGTGACGGCATATTGGGAGAGAGAGAACATCTTTAAGTTCCCAGAGATTATGCAAAGAATTGTTTTTTACACCCGTTATTTGGACAATATTTTCATCTTATTCTTTGGGAACCGGACGCAAGCCACCGAACTAGTTAATTACTTTAACTTGTCCTCAGATTTTTTGAAGTTCACCTTCAACTTTGATGAGACATCTATTGACTATTTAGACATCAACCTTAAAAAAGACACTACATCGAATAGGTGCTTACTTAAAATCCATAGAAAAAAAGACCTATTCTAGTTCATTCTTGCACTTCTCAGGCTGTCACCCCCACCACCAGAAACGATCAGTGGTGAAGGGACAGCTAGTAGGAGCTGCAAGAATAGTCACATTAGACAATGACTTCAATTTAGAATGTCAGTATCTTCGTAATTAGTTTCTTCAAAGGGACTACCCTCGAGACTTAATAGAGTCCTTAGTAGAAGAAGTTAAACATAAGAGATCAGTAGGTACATATGTTCCCTAACTAGCTGCAAATGTCACACATAACAAAATTAGTGATGACAATATTAACCATTCACCAACTACAACTGACTTCAAATTAACCCTAACAGAAAATAACAAAGATGTTAGAGATTGTAACACCACTTTTATCACCACTTTCAATGTCAGCAGCGTTATGGTCTCACACATTTTATACAAGAACTGGAAAATTCTATGTTGCGACATGTCTATTATGGACAAAGTTAGTATTAAACCAAAAATAACATATACAAGAGGGAGCAACTTGAAACATATGAGACCAGGAAGGATAGTATATATAGTTTCCCAGGGATGTCCAAATGTAATATGTGTAAATACTGTAAATTCATCGACACAGGGAATAAATTTGAAGTAAGAAATAAATATTACTTCCTAAGGAAAATGTTTAATTGCAATTCAAAATTGATAGTTTATTTAGCTAAGTGTGCAACATGTGCAGCGTTTTACATAGGAAAAATGGAGCATAGACTCCGAGATCATATATATGAACACCTCTATGCAACTGATCATCAAAAGACAGAGAACACTTTAGCCAAACATACTTTAGCATTCCCTGGGCACACATTTAAGTTCACTGTTAATGACCAGATACTGATAGATAACAGGGGAGGGCCATCATCTTTAAAACTGGAAGAACTAGAATTATACTGGCAACTGTCATTAAATGCGTATAGTTTTCCGGGCATTAATGACATGTGTGCCATTACTTGCCTACTAAAATTAAAGCATTTACGCAGGTAGCATGAATTCTATGAATATATTTAAAATATTTAAAATGTAGTATGTACACACTTGTTTTGTACATTTGATTATGTAGAATGTTTTAACTATAGACTTCTGAATAGTATTTTAGGTTATCAGTTGATTACACCAAATGTACATTAACTTTTAACAGTAGAGGAATGCACTATTGGTTGCTTAACCCTACGAAGCATCACTTTTTTACTTATATGAGTGGCTGTTTTTATGCATGTGACTTCTTGAATTTTATAAAGGATGTGACTTAATTTTTTATTTCATCTGAAGAAGTCTGTCCAACGTGACAGACGAAAAGCGCTTCATTAAACTTGTTTTTCCTGCTCACAGCAGTCCACCGGTTTTGCTTTTTTTTCATAGTGAGTTCATTTTATTCTAGAATTATTCTTTACCTTCCATGAAAAAGTGGATGTATTTGTTCTGCAGATGCTTGCAATATTACATCACAAATATTGCTATCATCTGCTAGTAGAGGAATTGAAGAATTCTTCATCGAATAAAACATTTTTGACTGAAATGTTTTATTTCCTCATGAAAACAAATGATCAAAGGTGAATTACATCACTGAAAGAAAACAAGGCAGACAGTACGAGAACAACTACAAAATACTATGTATATTTATTTCATACGAGAATACTAACATAGGCTGTCATGTAGGTATTCACATCTGCAAATCCAGACTGAACATTCCACTACTAAGCCTCATCGGTTTCACCATACCAAATAGTCTGACAAATTGTGGGTACAGTGCATGACACAGCTGAGGAAATGCAATCTCTACAATTAACTACAACAGCACAATAGGAAGAATTAAATGTTCTGGTGATATAGCTAACAAAACTATGCATGCTAGACTCCACGCCTTCAGTAACAGACAGAATTCAAGAGATTGAAATGCAGATTAACTTTATTACAACAGACAAAGACCCTTCTGAATAGACTCAAAGACCAGGAATGATCAAAATGCAGTAATTTAAAACTGATTGGATTATTATAAGTGTAATAGAAAGGCCTACTACCTTTTTCACTCAAAATTACCTTGCCCTCAATTATTTAGTCTTCAAAGGTACATGGGATCTTAGGACTCAAGCCTCACCCAAAGATAAAAACCCATATCCATTGTAATGAAATTTTTCAAATATAGGAATAAAAATATAGTGCTGAGGGCAGCTTTGAATAATCCTTTGGTGATCTACAAGGGAAGCAAATTAAGTTGGGATAACGGCATATTACTAATAAAAAGAAAACTGTGATCACTGATCAAACACTATAAACCGTAACCTATGGAGTCCTCTCTTTTTCTACCCATCAAAATTTAATGTTGTACTTTCCACCAGGATAAAAGTTTATAATACCATAGAGGCTATCCAGAGGTGACAAGAAAAAGGACAAACTGAATAGACATCCAAATCTGTTAGACAGCCTAGACTAAAGAAATCTATGTCACACACAGTATCACAGTGAACAAAAATCTGCAAGCACAAACTTCCTAGTAATACTACTAACTTCAACAACCACACAGGAGAAAGGAACCATTGAAAGATATCAGGCATAATATATGAGACATGATAACTTAGATAACAGCAAACAAGTGTGAGTGTGTGTGTGTGTGTGTGTGTGTGTGTGTGTGTGTGTGTGTGTGTGTGTGTGTGTGTGTGTGTGTGTGTGTGTGTGTGTGTGTGTGTGTCAGGGGTGGCTCGTGCTATTGGACTGCAGGACTGCAGCCCCCCAGCTGTAAAACAAAAAGGAAAATAAAATAACAACCAATAAAAGAAAAACTAATAAAAATCATACGGGAGTCGCAGAACACTGATATTCACTCACGGCATTTCCAAACTGCTGGTGAACCAGTCTGGAGCATGCGCACAAAATCCAGACTGCCTCAAAAGCAGTCCAGATTAGGAAGAAAGCGTTCAACAGCACTATCCCAGAAGTCTATGCAATTACAACTGCATAGACTGGAAGGGGGATCAGACTGCAACATCCACAGGCTGGGTAGCACCCAGCATGCTCTGCTGTCACAGGAAGGACTTGCTCTCATCACAGGCTTTTGAATGGTACAGACTTGGACTTGCTCTTCTTTTATGGACTGCTGGGCTGCCTGTTTTATTTTATGGACTTTAAGGTAAGGAAGTGTGTGTGTGTGTGTGTGTGTGTGTGTGTGTGTGTGTGTGTGTGTGTGTGTGTGTGTGTGTGTGTGTGTGTGCAATGCCCCAGTTGCTATATGGTGGTGGGTAGAGAATACCACAGGTTTGAACCCTGTACCTTTGGCCCAGGTGGCAAGAGCCTGAATTCCCTACCCACCACAATTTGTAAAAAATTTGCAGATTTTTGCCTCATATTTATTCTGTTCTGTTCCTCATAAAATCTGTGGTTTCTGTATTTTTGTGTTGTTACATAGTCAGTAGTGCAGTGGTAGCATTATTGCCTGACAGCTACAAGTTTTCTGGTTTGATTCTTAGCTGGTGTGCCTTCTGTGTGGAGTCTGCATGTCCTCCTTGTGTTTGTGTGGGTTCCCACTGGGTGCTCTGGTGTCCTCCCATCTTACAAAGTTATGTGTCTGGAGTGTTTCTCCCTAGGCCTCTGCTGAAAATTGGCTTTTGTTCCAAGTCAGACTTTCCTGGTTAACAAATGTTACATAAATAAAAATGACAAGCATTTGAATTTTAGACTTCATATTCTTTACAAAGTACCTGGTAACACAAAACCTTTTATTCTAGCAACTTTCTAAGTTTAGAAGATGGATATTTGAAATTTGTCCCTATTTTTGGGACTGTATTCCCCCATTATTGGCTTTGTCCAGGTTTTCTGTGTTAAGTTTGAGAGCTATGGTAAGAGCTGAATTCAGTGAATATGTTTGGGTGCTGTATTCCCCCATTACTGGCTTTGTCCAGGTGCGTTTTGCTAAGAAGTTGAGCGCTATGGTGAGAATTCACTCAATATGTTTGGGGGCTGTATTCCCCCATTATTGGCTCTGTTCAGGTGTTTTGTGCTAAGAGGTTGACAGCTATAGTGAGAACTGAAAAGTTTCAGTCTTCCTCTCGTTCACAAAGCAGCCAATTTGACATAGTGGTATGTTGCTCTGCCTGTTTTGCACAGGGCCCTTGGTTCAATACTTGGCAGTGAAATGTATGGTGGTAACACAACATTTTATTCTAGCAATTTCCAACATTATACAAGCAATGTTTAAAATATGTCCCTGGTTTCTAGGCTTTTGTCCCCTCCCCCAATACATTTTGGCTTTTTCCAGATTTATTGTGCTGCAAAGTTCAGAGATACAGCTGAGTGTTGAGTAGATTTTACAAGGAGTTGAGAGCTGCAGGGGAGCAAAAGTTTAGTGCTGCTTATGGTGAATTGGTTTGCATTGTTAATAGCACAACAGGTAGTGTACTTGCTTTTGATGCAGAAGGCTGTGGGTTCTACTCCCACAGTAGGTAAATACATTGCTGATACTGTACTGTGTTGCAAAGGGGGTGGATGCTGCAGTCTTTTGGTGAAGATACCTAGTAACTATGAACCTGTTATTAGTTTGCCATCCATTCCCTATTGCAATATTACTAGCTTATCATTTTTTAGTGTAACATAGGCAATTTATTCCTCAAGGGCAACAGGCACTTTATTTGTAGATTAAACAATGAAATATAAAGTTGTTTGCTAGCAGCAACCTCTTCATTAGTTACAGATCTCTTTAATGTGGAATTATTTAAATGACTTTTACTTCTTCAGAGATTGTGCATATTTACTGATACTGGTGGACTGTAGAAGTTTGAGTAGACTTTTAAGATGGAAATGTTCTGAATTGGGCAGTTTTGTCATTAATGGTGCATGCATTTTGTTTCATTGTTTACTAGAAAAATGTTCAAAACAATAAATTGAAAATGCCCTCTAAAGCTGTACTGTATTGTACAAGGACTATAATTTAATATAATCAGGAAGGTGTATCAAAGAGCATGTGTATGTTTTGTGTGCAAGGGACCTGTGATTTGAAAAAAGCCCAACGTTAATCTTTATCTGCCACTGGCAAAATGTATTTTCTTTGAATGTGGGTTTCAATGCTGTTCAATAAATGTGAGTTTCAAGGGCAGAAAAGTTTTAATGCTAAGTCTGCTTTCATTGTGCAACTGCATTGTTTTGTTTTGTAGATATCTATTAGTGTTTGTGCTGTAAAATGCAAAATAAAACTTTCAAATGAAGTCCAAATCATTGCAGAAGTAAAGAAGTATGCACATTAGTGTTTATGGTAAATGGGGTGAAATATCCAAGTAATGGTTCATTGAAATGGCTGCAGGGGGGAGGCTCAATTCAACCATGATTTTCTGAAGGGGGAAGGGTGGCAAACCCAAGGACAGCACCAGATGAATTATACCTCTCAACTGTCCATATTTTTGCAGAATGAATAGATTTTTGCTTCTTATTTTTGGTTTGTTCCTCATAAAATTTGTGGTTTTCTGGCAAATCATTTAGGAATTAAGTCACTAAATAATGACAGACAATGAGTTTCAGACTTCATAACCTTCAGAAAAATGCATGCTAAAGCAAGACCTGTTATTCTATCAACTGTCTCAGTTTATACCAGATCAATTTTTAGTACTGTTTATATGTTCCCCCAATATATTTGGCCTTGTCCAGATTTCCTGCATTAACAGGTTGAAAGGTATGTGCAAATAAATTGCTTTATGGAATTAGGCATATCCAAACCTCTCAACTGTCCCCAATTTTGGCTCAACATTTTGCTGTTCCCTAATAATCCCTCTGCAAAATGGCAATTTTGGAAGAAAACATGGAAGGTTTACAATTAATATATAACTGTAATAATCAGAGTTATAGATTACTTTTATTTCAGAAATGAATGTAAATTCTTTTATTTTGTCAGCTGCTCAAGTTAGCAGTGCTAAAATCTAAAAAAGTGTCCCTTCTTTGACAGGTTCCCAGCTGTATTGTGTGGCTATTTTATATTTTTGCATCACATATTTGGTCCATTTTTCATAAAATTGTGGGTTTTTTGGTAAATTAGTGGCAAATCATTAAAGACTGAAGTTAGAAAATAATGACAGATATTTGAATTTCAGATTTCATACTCTTCAGAAAATTCATACTAATGCATGGCCTTGATGCGCTCCTCAGCATGGAGAACATCGACGTCTGTGCAGTAACTGAAACCTGGTTCAAGGCTCCAGAGAGCACCCCAGTGCTACCAGGCTATACCTCGTATCATGCTTTTCGGCCCCAAAACCCAGGCCGAACCACAAAGGGAGGGGGAGTGTCCATATTCATCAAGGACACCCACACCTCCAGGTTAGTAGCAACACATGAAGCATCAGAGACTATACAGGTGCAACTAACCATAGGCAAAACTGCTATACAACTGGTAGCATGTTACAGACCACCCTCCCAATCTCAAGAACCCCACTCAGCCTTCCTGAAGACATTGGAGGATATGAATGTATCACAAAATACCATCATACTAGGAGACTTCAACTACCCAAACATAGATTGGGTACATTATTCTAGCCCTAATACCCTAGCCCAAACATTCCTGGAATTCATAAATTCAAATGCACTGGAACAACTAGTCACCTCTCCCACTAGGGGAGAGAATATACTAGACCTGATCATCACAAACATGGGGACAAAATGCTCCACACCGGAAGTATACCCCTCACTAGTGAGATCTGACCACAAACTAATTACCCTGGATATACATATCCTACCTCCACCCCCAGCACAAAAGACCACAGTAAAAAACTTCTCAAAAGCAGACTTCACTCTTCTTAAGACTGAGATGGTATCCTTTAAGCCCACTGTGCCAGTGGATACCACATCCCACAATGCCGAATCCTTCACAAATGCTTTTTATGGACATCTCCAAGAATGCATGGATCATGCAATCCCAAACAAATCCAAGTCCCTCTCCACCAAAGGTAAGCATCCTGTCTGGTGGACCTCAGCCAGAAGCAAATTGTATAACAAAAGAAGGAAGCTACTGCACGTCAGAGCAAAATCCCATGAAGGGAAGACATCTCTGATCAACATTAGCAGAAAACTACGTTCTCTCATAAAAACATCCAAGGCCAACTTTGAGAGAAAAATCGCTAAGGACACTAAAGATAACCACAAAGCCTTCTTCAGCTATGTTAGAAATCTGGGTGGAAACCCTCAGATATGCTCAGAGTTGGTTCACAACAACATAAAATACACTGAACCCACAGATATTGCCAACATTCTGGCTGACAGATTCAGTGCAAATTTCTCCCCTCCTTCACCCCCAAAAGAAGAAATACTTATCCCAGCTGAATGTAATCTCCCTGTCATCTCAGATGTCCAAGTGAGAACTGCCCTAAACAAAGCAAAAAACACAGCATCAATGGGACCTGACAGTATCCCGGGTTGCATGTTACGTGAACTCCAAGAGGAGCTAAACCCACACATAAAAATGCTATTTAACCTTAGCCTTACTTCGGGATATGTACCGGAACACTGGCGTACAGCAACAGTGGTCCCACTCCACAAGGGGGGTGCCTCTACAGACCCTGGAAACTACCGCCCTATAAGCTTAACCAGCCTGGTCTGCAAAGCTATGGAAAGAATCATTATGGAACTCATAAACAGAGACATAGGGGACCTACAGACACTTGACCCCACCCAGTTTGGCTTTGTAAAGGGCAGATCCTGCCTTTTAAACCTGGTTGACTTTTTCAAAACAGTCACTAGAGCCATTGATGAGGGCAAAGCAGTCCATACAGCATACCTGGACTTGGCTAAGGCCTTCGACACAATACCCCACTCAGGCATCATAGATAAGCTCAACAGCTTAAAAGTAAACCCTTATGTCACTAGATGGGTTGCAAACTGGCTAAAGGACAGAACCCATAAAGTTAAAATCGCTGGAGCAATGTCAGACTCAAAGCCAGTCACAAGTGGTGTCCCACAGGGATCTGTCCTGGGACCCCTCTTGTTCGGCATTTATTTCTCAGATGTTAAAGCAAACATGGGAGGGCTGTGGCTGACAAAGTTCGCAGATGACTGCAAACTAGGCGCCATAGTCGATACACCAGCAGACACACACATCCTACAAAAAGACCTGACAGAAACGGACAACTGGTGCCGGAGTCACGGCCTTAAACTAAATGCCAAAAAATGTATAGTCATCCCCTTTGGGAAAAACAAAGTACCCACAAATTATCACATAGACAGCAACCCACTGAGTACAGAAAACGTAATCAGAGACCTAGGGACCCAAGTCGACAGCGACCTATCATTTGACACCCACGTTGCCAAAGTGGTTAGAAAAACATTCTACCTTGCACACCTCATCATGAAGGGATTCACATCCAGATCCAAGGATGTCATTGTACCCCTATATTCCTCCCTCATCAGACCCATGATTGAGTACAATGCCCCATTTGGTATGTACCTCACCCGGCATTTGCAACAGCTGGAGAGACCACAAAAGTACCTCACCAAGACGATCAAGGGTTTCCAACATATGTCTTATTCTGCCAGACTAAAGAAACTTCAGCTCTATTCAGTAGCATATCGCCTGCTCAGAGGTGATCTCTGCCTGATGTACAAGGCCATGTCCAATCAGGATCTGATGGACATGCTCCACCTCAAAAAATCCAAATCCATCAGGACCACGAGAGCTAAAGACTTAAACCTCGGCACAAATATGAATAGGACATGCTGGAGGGATAGATTCATAACCCAGAGGCTTCCCATGCTTTGGAACAGGATCCCAGTTCATATTAGGCAGAGCCCCTCACTGACTCTTTTCAAGAGAAATCTTGATGAGTGGATGGGAGATCGTAAGTTTACCCCAGGGGTCACATCTGTGTCACTGCTAGACAGGGGCACAGTAAACTAATTCTATTATATAAGGAGACCTTCATTGTGTCACTACTTGACAGAGGCACAGTATTCTAAATTTATTCTGTACATTTTTTGTACCATTTCATGGGGTGGCAAAAGACACATCGCTATGGCTAGGCTTACAAATGCCCCAGGGCATATAGCCTAGTACTATACTATGAAACTATGAAACTATGAAACTATTCTATTATCTTTCTAAGTTTATAACAACAATATTTAAAAATTGTCCTTATTTTGGGCCTTTGTCCCACTTCTATGTATGGCTTTGTCTAGATTTCTTGCTCTGAGGTTGAGAGGTATGACAAATATGTCAGGGTCATCACAGACAGCCAGAGACATTTCAAATTGTGACATACTTGTTGCACCCAACTCCCCCATATAGTGACTCTGGATGTGTCCAAGCAAGGCAAGAAGCAGTTATGCAGCGTAAATGTGCATAGTATCCCCCCATCCAAGGTAGACACAAGTACTACAGTGGCTTTTCATCTGTCCTTGATTTTGCAGAATGTCCTGGCTTCTGCCATATTTTTATACTGTTCAGTTATGCTTATTGTTATTCAGAAATGTTTGCTCTGAGTGTGTTGATGGAGAAGTACAGAGAAGGTCAGAAGCAATTGCATTGTGCCTTTGTAGACTTAGAGAAAGCATATGACTGGGTGCTTAGAGAGGAGTTGTGGTATTGTATGAGGAAGTCGGGAGTGGCAGAGAAGTATGTAAGAGTGGTGCAGGATATGTACAAGGGTAGTGTGACAGTGGTGAGATCTGCAGTGGGAGTGACAGATGCATTTAAGGTGGAGGTGGGATTACATCAAGGATCAGCTCTGAGCCCTTTCTTATTTGCACTGGTGATGGACAGGTTGATAGACGAGATCAGACAGGAGCCCCCGTGGACTATGATGTTTGCAGATGACATTATGATATGTAGTAAGAGTAGGGAACAGGCTGAGAAGACCCTGGAGAGGTGGAGATATGCTCTAGAGAGGAGAGGAATGAAGGTCAGCTGGACTAAGATGGAATATATGTGTCTAAATTAAAGTGAGGATAGAGGAATGGTGGGGATTCAGGGAGTAGAGCTGGCAAAGGTGTATGAGTTTAAATACTTGGGATCAACAGTTCAAAGTAATGGCAAGTGTGGAAGAGAGGTGAATAAGAGAGCACAGGCAGGGTAGAGTGGGTGGAGAAGAGTGTCAGGAGTGATTTGTGACAGATGAGTACCAGTAAGAGTGAAAGGGAAGGTCTACAAAAGGGTAGTGAGACCAGCTATGTTATATGGGTTGGAGACAGTGGCATTGACAAAAAGGCAGGAGGCAGAGCTGGATGTGGCAGAGTTAAAGATGCTAAGATTTGCACTGGGTATGATGAGGATAGACAGAATTAGGAATAACATAACACAACGAACTCCGTCCCAATAATCCAGAAGAAATAACACAGTAGGAGGTATCCGACCAAATAATCCACCAAGTAGCTTCAGTAAAATACTTTAATTCAGAACTTGTAAAATAACGAGAAAATACAAAAAGTGAAATCAAATCTTTCCCTATTTGATGATTAGTCACTGTGTTCTTAAACGCTTCATCGGTTACATGCCTCTCGTTGTTGGGACCACTTCGTGAACTGTCTTTGGAATTATCCGAATAACATTTTGAGCCAAATTCGCGCTGCTGGTTCCTTGGTATCTGGTCATTTGAAACAGCATTACTCTATTTCAACGAGTTACTGAGTTGTGTGAGTAGGCAAATGACTTGTCTGAACTCCCCTCGCGTAACTGGAGTGTCATCAGAGACGTCACGTAGGATGATAGGTGTGTCGTTGTAGTCGGACTGGTTGGTACCTTCTGCCATGAAGAAAAACAAATGAAGTACAAAACACAACGAACTCCGTCCCAATAATCCAGAAGAAATAACACAGTAGGAGGTATCCGACCAAATAATCCACCAAGTAGTTTCAGTAAAATACTTTAATTCAGAACTTGTAAAATAACGAGAAAATACAAAATTCTCTAGGGGAGTTCAGACAAGTCATTTGCCTACTCACACAACTCAGTAACTCGTTGAAACAGAGTAACGCTGTTTCAAATGACCAGATACCAGGGAACCAGCAGTGCGAATTTGGCGCAAAATTTAATTCGGATAATTCCAAAGACAGTTCACGAAGTGGTCCCAACAACGAGAGGCATGTAACCGATGAAGCGTTTAAGAACACAGCGACTAATCATCAAATAGGGAAAGATTTGATTTCACTTTTTGTATTTTCTCGTTATTTTACAAGTTCTGAATTAAAGTATTTTACTGAAGCTACTTGGTGGATTATTTGGTCGGATACCTCCTACTGTGTTATTTCTTCAGAATTAGGAATAAGTATATTAGTGGGTCAGCCCAGGTTGGACAGTTTGGAGACAAAGCCAGGGAGGCGAGATTGTGTTTGTTTGGACATGTGCTGAGGAGGAATGCTGGGTATATTGGGAAAAGGATGCTAAGGATGAAGCTGCTAGGTAAAAGGAAAAGAGGAAGGCCTAAGATAAGGTTTATGGATGTGGTTAGAGAGGACATGCAGGTGGTTGGTGTGACAGAGCAAGATGCAGAGGACAGGAAGAAATGGAAACAGATGATCTGCTGTGACGACCCCTAACTGGGAAAAGCTGAAAGAAAAAGATTATTCAGAAAGTGCCTGTTGCTCTGTGTTTAAGTAGCAATGCTTTAATGACCATCAGGTAAGCTTGTCTGAGATTGTAAGATGCAAGTAAGCTTTAATAAGCATGCTGTTAAAGAACTGCCGACATTGAAAGCCTTTCTGTTGTTGCCATGCATAGAATACTTACATAACTGGATAACGTATAAGCCTTGGGTATTGAAATGAATATGACAGTATTTTTAATAAAGGACAGGATTACATTATTTTAAGAAGCTCATTACATTTGTTGGAGACTTGCAGTAATCTTTGCAGGCTTTACCTGTAAACTAAACAGAATGCCAATCTATCGTGTGTGGTCCATAACCTGTGCAGTAATCCTTTAAGCAATTTATCTTGAGCTTGTTTCTTGTTTGATGTTCATTTTTTACTTTGATCATGCTTTCCCATGAAACAAGTAGATAGTTGTTGTCAAGCAGCAGGTCTTTTTTGGATAAGAAATATTGACAAGTGGGGGTATCACAGAGATTGCTACTTTCAGCATGTTACTTGGTACTTTAATAAAGCTGAATATAAATTATAATTAGAACTGCAGTGCAAGAAGAAGTGGTTTGAGTTGAGTGCTGCTTGTTTTTCTTATACTTGATTTTGACTGGCATTCCAATAATGTATTTAAAAAGTAATTTATTCTTTCATGCCTTACAACCTTTTTGTTTCCATCTAGATATTAAGTAAGTTATCATGCAGCCAATGCATTGAAATATTTTTTTTCTTCTACACTTCATTTTGTCTTGATTGGACTCTCGTAATGATGGTTTGTCACCCAGGGCAGCGTATTTAATTAAAGTTAATTTTTTTGTGGTTTTGAGCATAGCTCCTCCCCTTTAATGTTGGCTACACCCCTTCCCATTGACCCCACCCATTCAGCTGTCTCCTGCAGCCCCCCTGTGATTTGAAGTCACCAGCTGCCACTGGTGTGTGTGTGTGTGTGTGTGTGTGTGTGTGTGTGTGTGTGTGTGTGTGTGTGTGTGAGGGAGGAAAAGAACAGGGAAATATATAAAATAAGAAAATTAAGATGTACAGAAGGGAAAGAAGGATATAAGAAGACAACAAAACAGAAATTAGTTCTTTCATTTTCATTCACTGGATCACTACCAAAAACTATTTGCACTCCATGCAAGACCTTCACATTGTAAAATTACTTAACTTGTCTATGGACTGCTGTTGACTCAGAAAAAGGATGTGAGGGACTTTCAGATGACAATTACTGGTTATGATTTTGGTTTAAACTTGAAGTTTTACTAGATTTCATATTCATTGGACGTATAGTGCTATTGCTTTCCTCTCTACTCTCCCCTCACATTCTTATTTGTTTCCTGTTACAGAAAGCTTTAATGTGTGTTATCATTGTTAAGACTGAAGGCAAGCAACATCACTTTTACATGCATGGAGTACTTGAGCATAAACACATCTATGGATCAGATGATATTGATTAATGGAACAGCTATAAAGGTTGAGAGCATATTCTGTCTGATGTATTAATTATCTTTTGTACAGTTTTATTTTAGTTATGTATTGGCCTAAGCAACTTAATGGTAGGTTAGGACTAAACAGAGTCGCTTGTGGATGCCCCCCTTTCCTTGAAACAGATTGTACACTGGTACTTTGTTTCAGTGACAAACTTTGCTATTGATTTAGAGACTCTGCGACTGAAATAGCACACTATTTTATTTAGATTTGTTAACCAAGATAGAGCACTGATCTCTATGGAACATTTTCAGGCTCAGACTTTGAGCACTTTCTGGGTAATTGATTTGCTCATATACACACACCACTAGACAATGGAGGCTGAGGGAATCAAACCCCAGACCACTGGATCACAAAAAGTATCATTTCAATCCTCTGTGCCAACTGCAAGACATGTACAAGACTTACATGAGGATGGCAGATATGGTTAATTGAAAAAAAGGTACAAAAATATTATGTATTAAGCTGTGTTCGATATATTTTAATTAATAGCTTACAACAGCATCCTTCACGAAAGAGCTCCATTGCTTGCCTTCATGAAAAGCATACATTTTTAGCAAAAGCCTAACAAATTAGCAGATTCAAATTTATTGCAGCGAATCAACAGAGTAATGTATTACATTTGTGCTTGTTTTGCCTTTTACACTAAGGTTGAATTATGCTGGGATGGAAATGCTGCACCCCCCCCCCCCCAATACACACACACACACACACACACGCACACATGCACTACAAATAAGGCTGATTTCTCAGTTTTTGAGAAAAGAATAACATTGTTTTGATATTTATTGGATGCAATGAGTTTGTACTTGGTAAGTCAACAGGATGCATGTTTTAGTGGTAGCGCATATGTGCAAACACAAGTGTGGCTAAAAATGAAAGGCTCGAGTTATATTTATATCATACCTTTGAACTTCATTACACACATAAATACTATTTGTAAACAAAAACATAATACTATGGCTAGAGACAGAAGCTGCATTTAGGTTATATGAATCATTTATAATAGCTGGGAACAGCTGCTGCTGCAAAAAGACAGTGCTTCCTGGTGTTTTACATTGATTCTAAATAAAAGTACAGGGCAGGGCAGGGTAGTAGTGTAGTGAGTAACATTATTGTTATTGTCTACAGCAGTATAATGGATGTTCTTTGGTTTGATTCTTGGCTGGGGTGTCTTTTGTGTGGAGTATCTATCCCTTTCCTGTGTTTATGTTTCTTTTTTTCTGGGTACTGGTTATTCCCGCCTCTAAAAGACATGCAGTAGGCAGATCGGTGGTGAATCTAAATACCCTGTAACTATGCATGGAGTGTGTGTGTGTGTGTGTGTGTGTGTGTGTGTGTGTGTGTGTGTGTGTGTGTGTGTGTGTGTGTGTGTGTGTGTGTGTGTGTGTGTGTGTGAGATACAGAAGAAAAGTCTGCAAATCTATTTCCATGTCTTACTTGCCTAGTAAAGTCTATGGATAGTGGCAGCTGTTCACAGAGTCACTGTAGGAGCCAGATTCAATTTATAAGCACGGGTGGAATAAAAATGCAAGGACCATAGCTGAGATTATTGAAACAATGGGACTAAATATTCCAAAACAGGAATATATACTAAGAATGAGGTTGCTGTATCCTGAAATATTTCTCCTATTCCATGGTACAGCAGTCCTAGGTTAGTATATATAAGTGGAAGTGGTGTGGGATCTGGACTCCATCCCCATGTTACAGGCTTAAGGGGGCTTTAGACCCCTGCAAAAATGCTTTAATAACATCATAGTGAATTCTAAGATTTGCTGTATTTATTTGCTGCTTGCATTTTATTTTTCATAGTTGTAGGACTCACCTTTATGGGTCTTCCACTTACTAGGGATTTTTTGAAGATGAAATTCAAAGCCACCTGCCTAGACGATGACACTAATAAATACAGCATTATAAAGGCTCATATCTTACTGAAACTTAGTATATTGTTAGCTGACTTTTGAACTCTTCAGAGTAATTCATTTCAGTGCTTACTCAGCCATGAAGATTAAGTAAACAGGGACCCACTCTGTTAATGCTGAAGTGACATACTGGTATATCACTTATTTTCTACTGACTATAATCATTTAGCTTCTAGTGCAGTTCCCGTTTGCTATTATGTACTTTAATAAATGCCAGTGAAATTAACTGCTGTATTAAATCTTCATTATCTTAATTTTACAGGAGCTTCAGAAATCATGTAGTTTATAGCAATTGTTGACAATCTTAGATTATGCCCAAAATAATTATGGGTCATTGCTTGAAATGTTGATTTCAGTTATCTCCATGAACAAATATGAAACTTGTTTTGATTGGGAGACTTTTTTGCAGTAAAAGGTGTGTAGCTGGGAATCCCTCACAAAACTTTTCAGTTAAACTTGGAAATCTGGACATATTCAGTGACTATTTAATCTTGGATGTGCATACCAGTTTTATCAAAGTTAATTTAAGGGGTGTACGTGATTTAATGTTTCCATATAATTGTACATAATTAAATTTGTGAAGAAGTTGGTTTAAAATGCATTTTTGTTAATTTGTTTCATTCTTCCCTTAGTATTTCAGCCATCCTTTACTCAAGTCAGATGAAACACTTGTGGCTGCCATGAGATGATATAGCAACTGGCACTGTCCTTCTTCCACAATTGGAATTTGTCCTCCCCTTATTAGTATCTTCCTAAAAAAAAAGATCCTTTGTAAACTAAAATCACATCTAACTACACCAAGAGATGCATTACCCTTTCTCCCAAAGGGTTACACCAATGTGACACCCTAGCCAAGGCCAAGTGTCTACTTGTCCCACAAAGAATCACCCTCTTGCTAGGGTCCATCTCTGATCCTTATCTGGCTCTTCTCTCAGCCTCCTCAATGCATACACCAAAGTAAAGCACACAGAATGAACATGCCTTCTCCATCATGAGCTCCAAAGTCTTGGAATCCATACCTAAACAAATAAGTGACACCCTTTCCTTCCCTTCCCTACTTTTAGGATAGAGCTAAAGACATATCTCTCAAAAGAAGCTAAATACAATTGTTTCAACAAAACTAATGCCACATAGCCATTTGATGTCTACACAATCAGCATCACCATAACCAACACTTTTTGTAATACCAAATTCTTAGTTTATGCTATGAGTTCTCCTTCACATGTGTATGTTATTGACCTGTGCTGCACAGATCTTCCTCTATTAAACTTCAATACTGATACACTATATATTTTTCAATAGTATGCTTGTTCATTTTTTTGGAATGTATTCCACATCTGTGTGTGTGTGTGTGTGTGTGTGTGTGTGTGTGCGTGTGCATTTGTGTGTGTGTGTGTGTGTGTGTGTGTGTGTGTGTGTGTGTGTGTGTGTGTGTGTGTGTGTGTGTGTGTGTGTGTGTGTGTGTGTGTGTGTGTGTGTGTGTGCATATGTGCATGTGTGTGTGTAAACTACACATGGACTAAACCTGAAAATGAACCTTGTGGATCAGTGTTCTACCTCAGTAAATTCATAAATAAGTAAAAAAATTATTGTCAAGTGAGATATTGCTACAACTATATATTGGAATATGCTTTTGTTTCCATAAAACCCAGGATTATGTGCAGTTACAGGAGTAAACGTATTCAACTGCTGTATGTTCATTGCCGTCACCAAGTGTAGAGCACTCACGACCATGGGTTAATACATTATATGCTTTAATTCACCTGTTAATGTAAAATCACTGCCTCTTGTTACCTTCTGGGACTGTAGGACATATTTTTTCTCACTACTTTCACACCCTCTCACTGTCCTTGTACTCCCTCGCAAACGCTCTACAATTGGTATTGTATATCAGCAGTTTCGTACTGCTAACCCTTTCTAAACTGCCCTCTACCCTCTTTCCATTTTACTGCTAATTCTATTGGTGCTTCCTGCCTCCTCCTTCCATAACTGCACACTTGCTTCTTACTCCCCCTCCTCTCTCTCTTCCATTCAATTATCCTCCGTCTCTCCATGTGTCTTGGGAACTAACTTTTTCAAAACGTACTCTCTCCCACACTAAACTTCAACTCCATCTCTACTCATCTCTCTGCTCTCGTTTGCCCTCTCCCCTTACTCTAGTAAAACACTCTACTGTATCTTATCTTCTGATTAAGTTGTCTCCCCAACAGAACATACATTATAAGAAGCCTAATTGTAACTACTAGCAGACTCATAGCAACTCTTCCATTTTTTTTTCATTCCAGGTAGTTAAGTCCATCGTGCAGATAGCATTTTGCTTGTGGTTACCTGCCTTAAAGCTAAGACCCTGAACCTGCAACTACAAGACTCCCTGAAGGGAATAAAAAGCTACACCTGAAAGAAAAATGAAAACTTTCTAACAACATATGTAGTCCCTTACTTGGATACAATTGTATTTCCTAAATGGACTGCACAGTCTAGTGTAGCACATCACCAGGACAAAAGGAACCCTCCCCCATCCCTTGCTGCTTATTGATTTACCTTCTAGGTTTATCTCTACTCTTCTCCATTATTTTTATTTCAACTCCCATATTGTGCAGTAGCGCTTCTTAGTCCTTCAGTACCCACAGTCAGTTTCTGAAACCTCGGCTGCTATAACTACCATTTGTGATTAGTTAGTCAAAATCTCTGTAAAAAATAAGTTTTGTCACTACAAATTGGGAATATTTACAAGAAAATAGCAAATACCTTAATGATTGTTTTTGGTCACTAAACTGTCGAACCCTGGGCTAACCTTCTCTGTTCACCCTCTCTAATGCTCAGGCTTTCTCCGCTCCCCTACCGTACCAGACACTCCCTCTCACCAAACCACCCAATCAAACAGCTCCACCTAATACTGCTAATCTGTGCCCTTCTTCATAACTCCTCCCATAGTATGTTTTATAAGCTATAGTCAAACAGCACCATCATCATCATTCTCTTTCAGCTTTTCCCGTTAGGGGCCGCCACAGCGGATCATCTCTTTCCATTTCTTCCTATCCTCTGCATCTTGCTCTGTCACACCAACCGCCTGCATGTCCTCTCTCACCATGTCCATAATCCTTATCTTAGGCCTTCCTCTATTCCTCTTACCTGGCAGCTCCATCCTTAGCATCTTTTTCCCAATATACCCATCTTCCCTCCTCAACACATGTCCAAACCAACGCAATCTCGTCTCTCTTGCTTTGTCTCCAAACTGTCCAACATGAGCTGACCCTCTAATATACTGATTCCTAATCCTATCCATCCTAGTCACACTGAGTGCAAATCTTAACATCTTTAACTCTGTCACATCCAGCTCTGACTCCTGCCTTTTTGTCAATGCCACTGTCTCCAACCCATATAACACAGCTGGTCTCACTACCCTCTTGTAGACCTTCCCTTTCACTCTTACTGGTACCCGTCTGTCACAAATCACTCCTGACACACTTCTCCACCCATTCCACCCTGCCTGTACTGTCTTCTTCACCTGTCTTCCACATTCACCATTACTCTGAACTGTTGATCCCAAGTACTTAAACTCGTCCACCTTTACCAACTCTACTCCCTGCATCCTCACCATTCCTCTATTCTCCCTCTCATTTACACACATATATCAAACAGCACCATACTTAACCAAATTCAACTACTATGCCTTTCATTATAAGACCTCCTAGAACTAATAACTCCAAAATCCACCGGCCTCCCACAAATTTATCTAACATAACATTCTTACTAACTACAACCCTAATTCTACTAATAACAACATCTTATTACACCTCATACTATTCTGTGGTTAACAATCCACCCCCTACCCACTCCACCTGTAACTCCTACCCCCTTTCACCCAGACCAGCTAATATCCCCATATGTAGCTCCATTTTCAATAACTCAAGTCTGTACCACATAAAATATGAGCTATGTCCTCATCCTAACTTAGCTAGTATCTCCCAGAGTTATGATAGACACATAACTAAATTCTTAAAATCTTTGGTCCACATTGCAAGCTCTTAGCAGGGGCATACACCCAAATCATGGCCCAATCTGCAAACCCACTAACCTGACCCTTCAAAATGTCTTACATTCATCAAGTAATCCCACATCTATCATCCCTCCTACTTCTACTATTAAATAAGAATATAAGGAGTGTCAACAATAAAATTCATGAGCTGCACGCCAATCTCTCCCTTTACTCCCCTAATATTGTACTTCTTACTGAAACATGACTCAACCCTAACACCCTCAGTAATGAACTACTACTATCACTTTATGATATAATTCGTACAGAGAGAATAAGAAAGAGAGGAGGAGGCATAGCCCTAATCTATAAAAAACATCTCTCAATAGAAACGCTAAAAGAAAAAACTCTAGACCTTAAAAATACAGAAGTTGTATTTGCCAACTAAACATTAACCCCAAGAAGCATATATACATAATAGGTATCTATCTGCCTCCAGGGGACAATATCCAGATACTAGAAAATCTACTGCATTGGTGTAGCAAATCCCTACCTCAAGAAGCAATCATTATGGGTGACCTTAACATTGATTGGTTACACTGTACCTCACCAACCCCCAAAACTAGCATCAACCTGTATGGCTACAAGCAACTCATCCAATCACCCACTAGGTTTAACAAGCCCTCTAACAAATACTCAATTCTAGATCTATATTCGTACTCTGGCTGTCAACCAGATAGTCTTAGTGATCATATCCCAACTTACATAATTAGGAAAAGAACTACTCCAGCTAAACCTATCACGTATATACAAATAAGAAACAAAAAACACCTGAACCCAAGCAAACTTATAGACATTCTCAAACATTGCAACTGGACACCATTGAAACAGCTACCTCTTCAAGAGACAGTAGACTATTTCAACTCCACCTTCCTTGCCATACTAAACTCTCAAGCCCCCTGCAGACATATTCATGTTAAATCAAATGGTGCCCCATGGTTAACAAGGAAACAAAATATCTTCTTAAATCTAGAGATAAGACCTGGGCAACCTGGAATAAAACAAGATGACAACCCGCTCTTCAAACTTACTAGTAACTTTGAAATAAAGCAAAGAAACAAATCAAACAAGAAAAAATTAATTTCTACACTGAAATCCAATCAAAATACCATAATAATCCACAGAAATTCTGGTCAGCAATAAACAATATTCTTCTTCCAGGCAAAATCAGTGCACCCACTCCCACCACTGCCAATAACTCAGACAATATTGCTACTCAATTTAACAAATACTTTACTGAAACCATCTTAGCACTGTCAAACAAATGGAACCATCTTAGCACTGTAAAACAAACTCCCTCAACCAACAAAAGTGCCATTTCTCCACCCAACATTAAATCACCCTTCTCCCTACAGCCTGTAGCCACTAACATAATTAGAAAATTGATATTATAATATTGATAAAATTAAAGCCCACTACACTAGCAACAGACAACTTACCTGCTGAGTATCTAAAACTAACGGCAGACAGAATAGCCTATCCTATATCAATATTAATCAATTCATAGCTGAACAGCAAGTCCCTCCCATTTGGAAAACATGATATATTATACCCCTACATAAAGGTGGCTTGTCAACAAGTTTCTCTAACTACAGTACTATTGCAATATTATCACCACTATTTAAAATTCTAGAGAGGGTCATTCACTTGTAAGTTACTCAATATCTGCATACTAACAAATGTCTGACTAACACTCAACATGGTTTCTGACAATTCATAGCACTTCTACCGCTCTACTGTCATTTACTAACACTGTCAATTTCCATAGAAACAAAAATCACTATGTATGCTCTATCTTCCTTGACTTATCAAAAGCCTTTGATATGGTTTCTCATCCTAAACTTCACGAAGTTCTCTCAGATCTAAAATTTTGTAGTGCTACACTTAACTGGTTCCAGGATTAGCTCACTGGATGAGAGCAAGCAGTTTCTTGGCAACACACCCTATCCCCCCTTTTGTCAGTGACACTAGGAGCCCCACAGGGCTCTATCTTAGACCCACTTCTATTCACAATATTTGCAAATAACCTCCACTTGTCAACCCCTCAGGCTTCTCTCATTCAATAATTTTGTGACTCAACAGTGATATGCGCTGCTCCCTCAATTCTTGAGCTTCGGCACCTAACTCCAGAATCCTTTCTTGCAGTCGAGTCCTGGCTAACTGATGCCCAACTAATATTAAACCCTAAGAAAACCAAACTTATAGTCTTCCATCCTACTAAATTTGCCTCATCCACTAATTAATTTACTATCTCCTCACTATATCATACCATCATAACACCATCCCCTCACACCAAACTTTTAGGAGTCGAAATTGACAGCAAACTCAAGTTTGATATTCACATTTTTCAAACAGTGAAAAAGCTAGCTGGGAACGCTATATAGAAATGAACACTACTTTACTAAGAATACTAAGATAGCCATTGCTCAAACCCACCTAATTTCCACACTGCTATATGCAGCCCCCATATTCACTAGCCTACAAAAATCTGAGGTACTAAAACTTGAATCGTGTTACAACAAAGTAGCCAGATATGCCACAAACTCACCAGCCAGGTCCCATCATTGCCTTGTACTCAAGCAATTTAACTGGCTTGAGCTCCCCTAACTCCTACAATACATTCAGTTAACCATGGCCCCCAAACTTTTCTTCGAGCCTGAGAAAACACCAGTACTACAAACACTTCTTCAACCTTATACCTCTAACAGAGCCCTATGCTCCACTAATAAACATCACATAAAAATCATTGCAGCCAAAAACTAAGCAGGACACTACATCTTTTCAAATTATATAGTTAAAATCTTGAATGAACTTCCTGATAACATTACCAATATAAAAGCCCTACCCCAATTTAAAACAAGC
Source organism: Protopterus annectens (assembly GCF_019279795.1). NCBI lineage: Eukaryota > Metazoa > Chordata > Ceratodontiformes > Protopteridae > Protopterus > Protopterus annectens. Next base: position 1,817,710,419 of record NC_056739.1, read on the forward strand.
CTGAAAATGTACCTATTAAACAAATGGCTGTGTCCTTGCTCTTCCCGGACTAACATCTCTCTCTCTCCACCTCTGACCTTACCACTACTTTTTATTATCTTATAGACTTCTGACTACATCACTGACCACTGTCTCATCTTATTTCTCCTGCCACACTATTTACTTTCATCACTCAGAACTATCCATAAATGTGGAGTGACAATTCTTCTGTAATCTATATTGGAAAATGGGTGATCATGAAATGTTCTCTTTCAAAATGGAATGTCTATGATATGTAGTCATTGAATGCCAAATTGAAAAATGGAGTGTTTGTCTTTACAACACTGTAATGGCTGTTATACTAATTTGAAATTCATGGAGATTCCATACATATTATCTAAATTATCCTGTAATAATCCTGATGTGCATGTTATTATATATCTATATACTCTGTAATTTGACATGCTCTGTTTGTTCTATATGGAGCTTTTCTCCCTGGGCCTCTGCTGAAAAAGGACATGTGTCCAGTTGGATTATCCGGGAAGGCAAATGTAAAATAAATAAAATAAAATGTTAGATAACGTGAAAAGTATTAGGAAGCAAGGAGAAAGCAGGGGATATGTCAACAAAGGAAAATAAATAGATTTAAGTGTAACATTTCATATGGAATATAAGCAATGAAGCAGCTGTCTTAGTATGATAGGATGTCACTAAACATGGTTGTTAAATGACAATTTAGTAAATAATTACAATTAGTAGAGAGTCAGTTGTGCAGCTGTTTCTAAATTTGAGGATAGTAGTAAAAATATTACAGAGAGATGTCGTATGAAGGAGTTAAAGGTGAGATTAGCCAATTTCTGCTCATGAGCAGAACCAGTTGGTTAACAGGTAGTTTGTTAATTGTTGTAGAAATAGCTTATACTTTGTTATATATTTGTTTACAAGGGAACAGTATTCCAGAGTTTAGCTACATATATGAGATACAGAAAATCCCCATTGCAATTACTGGATTTTTCTACAGTGATTTGTTTTTTTATTCTGTGATCTAAACTGTCTTGGTGGTTATGTATTTGTCCTAGATTAGTGATGGTTTGGCACTTGTTTACTTACCAAACTAGAGTATTTTAAGTTGATACTGTTAAGGCATATTGAATTTCTAACCATTTGGTCTTTGTTTAGAGCAGAACAGTGATCTGTGCTTTCTGGTAGGTTAGCTATCAATTTTGAAATTTTGTTTTAGGTTCATTCCAATGTATTTAGTTGGGGTTTTAGGAGGTTAGTTATAATTATGTAGGCATATTGGTGGCTTAGGAGCAGAATTGTTTGGGATCTGGCTCTCTGTGCTTGTTCTGTTAGATAGTGTTTGGTTTTGTAAAGCATACCAAATTTCTTATTAGCTTTAGATACCACATAGCCTATGTATTTATAAAATTTTATGTTACTGATCCATTGTAAGTCCAAGCAGTTTCATGCTGCACACTATTTCAGTAAAGGTATTTTTAATAATGTGATGTTAAAATCATTTGGTTGATTTTGGGAGGTGTCTGAGCTGAAGAGAATTAACATTAGTTTACTAGAGTTAATTATGAGCTGAGATCTAGTTAATGATTTTTATATTTTAGTGAATGATTATTTTGTGAGAGATTGATGCTGCTCTAGGTTGTTTGCTGTGACTCTACTGCAAGAGGTTAAGTACTGGGAGCTCAAAGGTGTCTGTCGCACAGGTTTTTGTACGTGCTCAAACTCAACTAAGTTTAGGCAGCATGCTGAGGGTATGGAGCTGCTTTGTCTTATTCGAGCACAGTAGCTAAGTTCAAAACAAAGTATGGCAGCTATAGGGACAGAATAGAAAGGATTGTTAGTGTAGGTTAAGCTTTCTGGCAGCAAACAGGAGAGGAATTTAGGTTTAAGGAGCGAGAGTTTAGGTTTAAGGAGTGAGAGGGGAATTTAGGGTTAGGGAGCAATCAGCAGTTTTGAGTTTGATGAGTGGGAGGGGAATTTTTGAATGAGGGAGGGATCAGGGACTTTAGGTTTGGGGAGAATTTTAGGATTAGGGAATGGCCAGAGATTTTAGAGTTAGCGAGTGGTAGGGGAGTGTTATGGTTAAGGGTTAGGACCAGGCAGGAATTTTAGGGTCTGAGTTAGGGCACTGGTAGGGTCAGGTGTTAGGAGTACTAGCTAATTAAGTAGGACTGGGTTAGTGGACGTTGTTGGGCATTTCCCATCTAGAGCAAGTATATCATGAAATGTGAGTGCTTTTAGTAGACCCATTTGCTACTATATTCATATGTATATTGTATGACCATCACTTTATATGGCAATTTGTCACATCTATATTACGCTGTTGAAAACTCAAATTGTCAACAATGTAATAATCGACACAAAAATGTCAAAACGCCTGAACATCGAACACAAAAAAAAAAAAAAAAAAACACCCAAACACAACACAAATTGCTCTATGCAGGGGGCAAGCCCTCCTGCACCCCCCACACCCCCACTACTTAAATATACCAACTCCAAGATCGCACTACATTGCAGTAAATGGAAATCTCCCCTTACGGAGATTCCCATTTACACGTGCAATGACTTTCACTTTTGACATTTTGGTGCCGACAATATCAGCTACAATATTGCTGGCCTTCGACAGGGTGAAGTAGACCCCAATTTGTCCATGTCATTGATAAATATATTAAATGAAAAAGGTCTTACTATGGACTGTTGAGGTATTCCTGAAGTGGTGCCTTGATAGGAGGAGACGGTGTTATATCAGCGAAGACTCTGAGATCTTTGTGTTAGGTAACATTTGAATCATTACATTCTGTGCTTGTTAGTATATAATCTGGCAATTCTAAATAGGAATAGTTAGTGTGAGACTGTATCACTATCTTCTGTTATTCATTTTTCTCGGTGTTCCACCTATACAAAAATGCTCTGCATGCAAAACAACTGTATATGTAAACATCACTTTTAGGTAAGCAAATAAAACATCCTTGGGTTCATAGAGTCATAGGTAAGTACTATGCTAGATGCCTTTATGGCCCATTTTAAGCCTGTCCAATTTCCCTTTTGGTGTTTGAATTAACCTATCACATTTGGTGTTACATTGGTTTTACCCTATATATTACCCCTAGTGAAAATGACTGGGATTATGCAGTTGATAATTTGAGGGGAACCATGTGTGGGATAAATGTTGGCTTATATGTTCTCCATGTCACACCACTGAAAACTTGAGAACTATTAACTATATCTGCAATAACCATGAGATTCACATTTACAAGCCCCTTGTTTCTTGATGTTAATAGTAGTATAATTTTCATGTTTAATAAATGCAAAAAGGTCTTAAAATTACAGTGTAACTTAAAAAAGTAATAAAAAAAAATTATACCATTGATAATTTTTTTTTTTTTTTTTGCTTGTGACTGTTTAATCAATGCCTTGTGATAAGATATTTTGCAATAAGGTTGTAAATATGCAGTGGACCTTTACTATGATGAAGTTCCACTGATTAAAAAAGTAAAGCAATTCTTAATATTTCCATTGTGGTGACTTGTGTAATTTTTGTTTTATTAGTTTTCATGTCTGTTAAACATTTCTTTGAAATGATTACTAATTTTATAAATAAAAGAAGAAACACCACCTAGCTTTCTAATCAACTTATGATTAGCAGGGAAAATCTGTCTGTTTGTAGTTATTCTTAATGCAGACAGAATCAGTACTAAAATGTAAGAGACATTGCAAAGCTTTTACACATGGTTGTGTCTCACTCCAACCAGAACCAACATGCTGGCTATTAAAAAGGGGGTATATACATCTTTGCTATTACTTCATGAATAATATCAGCACTAAAATTCACAGTGTCTGGAAACAAGTCTATTTTTAAATTCAACTGATTCCTTGGAAAACAGCACATTGTCTTCTCCTAACCAGAGTAAAAATATTTATACATTATACAATGACTGGCCATTAATATTCTAAAACGAGCAAGCTGATTGGCCAGCCCAACCAGCATACCCGTTGTAAATCCGAGAATACACCAACAGAAAAAGTCCGGTCTCCTGAACTTTTTTCCATTATTATATTCTGTAAGTTTTTTTTTTTTTTTTTTTTTTTAACAAAAATATAAAAAAATCACTAATCTGGACTCTGGACATATGAGAGAGACAGGATGGAGAAAATACTAGGAAAATCAGGTATGTTATTTAAAACTAAAGACACGTACCTGATTTTCTTTGTATTTCCTCCATTCTGTCACTCTCCTACCCCGAAACTGTCCGAAACTTGTTTTTTGATAAAAAAAAAATAATGGAGCAATGGAGACCTTCTTTTCTCCATTGCTTCCTTTCCAAAACACTGATATACTTGGGTATTCATGGGAATGCAAGTCCTATATGCATGTGCAGTACATCATAAAAAGGCACCAGGATATTACCAGGTGCAGAAGGACAGTACGGCGCTGTTACATAAAGACACTGGGCTGGATTTCCGAAAGCTTGCACAGAGTTGTAGAGTAGTGTAAGACATCAAACAGGCAATATGTCTGCAGTGCGATCACAGAACAGCTGGCAGGGGCATGCACGTGAGCTGCTAAAGCTACTCTTGCACGGACAACGTCATGGTATGCAAATTACCTCATTTGCTGCTGAAAGCTATGCAAATGTGGTAAATTTGCAATCCAGGAAACACTAACCTGTCTGTGGAAGATAAGTGTTATCTGCAGAAATGTACTCCATTGGTAACGGAGTACCGTTCTGCAAATAGCTAAATGGAGTTATGACAGCTCCAAATAAAGGATGCATACAGTTGAGGAAGCATGTTGCAAAAACAAATGCTGTGGACTGCAAGCACTTCGCACACAAACGAGTAATGAGCTTGCTGCAAACAACTTTTTATTCACAAGAGATAAACTGTTAAGCACTTTTCGTCCCACCAGGTTGTGGGACTTCTTCAGACAACTACAAAAAAGCAACAGCTATGTTTAAATAAATGCTTTGGTGCCAAAATACAAATGCCGCAGCTGATAAACAATTTAGAATGATTAAAATTACATAAAATCAATTGGTGATCCAAAACTCGGATCCTATAAAAATATATATTAAACAAGACATCAAAAAACTTTTACCATTGTATACATAACTATAAAATCAATTATATTATATTAAATTTAAAACGTTGATATAACAGCTTCATATATTCACTTGTCTTGAAGTACATATGCATGAATTTAATGAGCACACAGGCTAAGAACCGCACATTCTTACAAAGTTAAGACAGGAAAGGAATGTCTGTGTATAAAACTGTACGTATTAGCATAGAAATACTGTGCAGTAAACCTATGGTTGTGCATAGTATTGTGTAGGTACTGTGCACTAAGGACAAAGAAATAGAAAAGAGAAGAACGGAACTGAGGCTCTATAAAAGAATGCAACAAGGGAGGAGTGATCACTTCTACTTGTGTTATAAAAACATTGCGTCTTACACCGATTAAAGCACAATATGTACAACAAGTATATGCCATGTATATTTGAATAACGATCACCAATCTTTTATATGCATAACTTAGCGTGTGTTTTATTAAGTTAAAATGCTAATGAGGTAGTTCCTGTGTGGTCACTGCCTTACAATTACATATACATCAATTTTAATAAAATGGTAAGGTTATGACTACACGTTCTTATAAAATTGCAATGAAGTCAAAGATTTCATGTGTAACCTGTACCTGTTACCATACAGGTACTATAAAGATGGCTTGGGGTTGTGTACGATATTGTATAAATGCTATCTAGTGGGGTGGGAGGAAGAAAAAGAAAGTGAGTGGAAGGAAGAGAAGGAAAGAGAAAGAAAGAAAGAAAGAAAGTGCTGGGGTTCAGTTCCATTCTTCTATTTTCTATTCCTTTGTCCTTAGTGCACAGTACCTACACAATACTATGCACAACCTTAGGTTTACCGCACAGTATTTGTATGCTAATACATACAGTTTTATACACAGACATTCCTTTCCTGTCTTAACTTTGTAAGAATGTGCAGTTCTTAGCCTGTGTGCTCATTAAATTCACGCATATGTACTTCAAGACAAGCAAATGTATGAAGCTGTTATATCAGCATTTTAAATGTAATATAATATAATTGATTTTATAGTTATGTATACAATGGTAAAAGTTTTTTGATGTATTGTTTAATATATATTTTTATAGGATACGAGTTTCGGATCACCAATTGATTTTATGTAATTTTAATCATTCTAAATTGTTTATCAGCCGCGGCGCTTGTATTTTGGCACCAAAGCATTTATTTAAACGTAGCTGTTGCTTATTTGTAGTTGTCTGAAGAAGTCCCACAACCTGGTGGGACAAAAAGTGTTTAACAGTTTATCTCTTGTGAATAAAAAGTTGTTTACAGCAAGCTCATTACTCATTTGGGTGTGAAGTGCTCGCAGTCTGCAGCATTTGTGTTAGCAACAAGTTTTCGGTTTGTTATTGTTTCCAGTTGAGGAAGCATGCCAATGGCCAAATATAAGGCCATTGGCATCTATAAATGTTTAAAAATATAAAAATCTAACTTTTTCCCCCCCGATCTCCGATGTTTAAGCATAGCACAGCACCGGGCAAACGTGTGGTGCTTTAAAAAACAAGAAAATTATTTAAAAATAGCCAAAAATAGGCATTTTCACTAAAAAGCTTATTCTGCCATGCAGGTGAATGGCAGGCTGAAGACAACATGGCCATTGAGTACTGGTTGCTAAGGGGGGGGAAGCTCAGTGTGAGAGATGTAACCATGCATTAGTAGGCAATCCTATGCAAATGAGGATAAGGACAGTGAATCCCAATTTTTTCCAGCATGTGAGCCATGTCCCAAGAGTGTAAGAATAGGAGTAGGTGAGTAGTAGAGTAAAATATAGGTGACATCATGAGGGTGTGTGTCAGAAAGGCTGTAAGCTAATTGGAGAACAGTGGCTTGTGTTTGCCCTGAGTTGCTCAGGATTGCAAGAGGCGTGCCTACAGTTGGTCCTATTTAAAAACCTGAAATCAAAGGTGCACACTGTTAAAAGATTGGAAATTTCTTGCAAACATGCACACAGAGTGTGCACTCATGTGTGCTTGTGTGTGCACATGTGTGTGTATGTGCGCATGTTTGCGCTTGTTTGCTCGGCACTGCCCCGGGCGGAAACAGAAAGGCAAAAGGAAGGAAAAGAAGTAGTAGGATGTTAACCAAGGAGAACTAGCAGAGCTGCCAGGTGAAATATATCAGACTCAGCCAATTACACAGGCAGCAGACAAGCCCAGCCCAACCCAGTACTTTAAACTCTGCAAACAGCATTCCCCCCTGTGTTTTTCCCCAAGAACTCTGCAACACTGCAGTATACAAAGAGGGAAAGCTTAAAAAGCTTAAGTCAGACAAAATGATCAGGGCTGCTCTTTCTATCTTAAACCAACATGTGCAAGGTGCTGAGGGTGGTGATGTTGTGAATGCTGTTCAGCAACCCACAGTGAGGAGACGGAGAAGAGTGTACAGACCCAGGGTAACCTACCAAGGGCTACATGAGCTGGAGATAGTGGAGCTCTATAGGGTGGACAGAGACCTCCTACAGCAAATTGTTGAGCTGTGCCAGCCACGCCACACACACAGAACCAACAGAGGGGAACCCATCCCAGTGGATACCAAGGTATGTGTTGGCATAAGAATACTAGCTGCAGGTACCGTCCAATGATCAACTGGTGATATGATGGAGATTTCGCAGGCATCAGCATCCAGGGTACTCCACCAGTTCCTGGATGCCATGTCAGCACATGTCGATGACCACGTATATTTCTCCAGTTCCCGTGAGGAATTGGCCAGCAATATACATCTTTTCCACCAAATAGCAGAATACCCTGAGGTAGTGGGTGCAATAGACTGCACACACATACACATCAAAGCACCACTCGGTGAGCAGGATAGGGTCTACATCAACCACAAGGGCTTCCCCTCCATCAACTTCCAGGTCGTGTGCGATGCCCAGGGCATAATAATGAAAGTGTTTGCTGGCTGCCCTGGAAGCTATCACAATTCCCACATCTGACATCTGACACAGCTGTACCAGAGATTTGCCAATGGGGAACATCCCTGATGGTCACCTAGTGGGGGATGCTGGAGACATGGCTGATGACACCCATCAGAAATGCACACACACCTGAACAAGAACTCCATAATGAGGCACATGCACAAACAAGAAACATAATTGAGCGTGTGTTTGGGATGCTCAAGTCACACATCTGGTGGAGCCTTGCAGTACTCACCAACTACATGTACCCAAATTGTTATGGTATGTGCCATGCTACACAATATGATCCTGAGGAAACAGCTGCAGCAAGAACAGCATGGGGCAGGGCCAAACAGCCCCCCACCATTGCCAAGGCCTGCACAGGCACAGCATGACTCAGAGGAGGAACAACCTGAGCCTGCTCCAGTAGGCAGAAGGAGGCATGCCCAGTATGCCCTGGTCTTAGCAAAGAGGCAATGCATAGCACATACACTGACTCAGTAGGAACCCTGGAAATGACACCTCTCTCTGATTCACACATACAGTAAAAGGGATGTCTAACTTGACACTACCTGTTTTCAAACATGTATAGGGAGTGTACTATGTGCATCCGACATAGGCAGCCCTGCAGCACTACCTAAGGCATGAGTGTCCTATTTTAAGCAATATAAAGCACTGCTAAGCACATTTTACCAGTATTGAGCATATTTAAATACAATTGTGCATAGCTGCACACCACGCTAACCAGCGCAACATCGGGCAACGTTGGGCAATGTTGGGCAAAGTCGAGCAAAGTCGGGTAAACACGCTCACACCTGCTTTACTGTTCCTTAACCAGTCAGGTCTGCCCAGCAGGAAAATAAAAAGCAGTGACAGGGCTCAAACTCAGGATACTGTGCACAATAGTCACAGTACTGAACCACTAAGCCATGACAGCATTTCACTGGCACAGACACAACTTAAGTCACTCACACATACCATTTGGGGGGGGGTCACATACCTAACAGTCACAGCCAGCAGGACAATTGTAGACAAACGCAAACACAAACAAATGTTGTATCATGCCCTCTGAAGAGGCATATGAGTAACCTCCCCCCAGGCCTATGCAGACAGATAACAGCAGGCCAGACAGTGTGATGTGGGTTGGGTAGGCTATGAAGTCACAAACTAATATGCGTGTAATTGGAAGCTGAGGTCTGTAGTACAGTGGTATGCCTCAAGCTAGTACAATAGGCAACAGTACAGACTGAGATGGAGTACCTGACATAGCAGTGCAGGCCTAGCACATAAGTGTCAGGTGTACCCCTCATCCTATGTGCACCCACAGTAACAATCAGGTGTGCATCCCCGGGTAGACATGTAAAATAATAGCTGCCCCCCTCCGTATGTAGAAATGTTGATAAGTCTATGCAAATTGACTCATGGAAGCCCTGCAGGCACAGCGTGCTTCCTGTCGATGTACAACACAAAAGTGAGCCTTGAAGTAAAAACCAACTTGATTTTTCACACACATATAGTATATATGCCCATTGTGGGCATGCTCACACACTTAAACAAACAAAGCAAATTTCAGTCAGCAACATACTGAAAGGTCATACTGGGCATGCTCACACACTTAGGCCATGTCTGAGTACAGCAGTGGGCCACACATATCTGGCAGTTGCAGTTCTTACTCCAGATACTTGTCACTGTTCACCAATCCTGCCTTGTGCACACAGTGATATGAAAACAGACCCATATAATATATTGGACCCCTGTCATAATCAAACTATGTACTACAAGTACTTAAGTTGTTCAAAGAAAGTGAAAATCCAAAGAAGATCAATAAATCTCCGATCAATATCATCAAGAAACAATGAGCACTCCTAACATTATCCAAGCCATGTTCTGGCAAAAATATTGCCAAAGAGTCCATAGAGAACCATGAAGCTTTCTTTCGCTATGTCATAAATATCAATGCAAACTCATATATGTTCTGAGTCAGTGCAAAGTGTAAATGAATACATGTACATGACTGACATTGCCAACATCTTGTCAGACAGGTTCATACATATTTACCCCCCTCTCACTGACAAAAAGGCCCATTACCATACCTGGAGATTGTGAAAACCCAGAAATCACATATACAATGGTTAAACAGCTCTATCCAACCTAAAAACACGGTGTCTATGGGATGACATGGTTTCCCTGGCTGTGTCATATGTGAACTCCAAAACAAACAGACCCTGCACCTGAACAGTCTGTTGAGACTCACCCTCTGTACAGGATATGAAACTGTTCAATGGGTTACAGCAATGTTTGGCACACTCCACAAGTGTTGGTGCACAGCAGACCATGGGAACTATTGTCTTATAAGCCTAATAAGCCTGATCTGCAAGGCTATGGAGTCCATCATTATGGAACTCATAATCAGAGCTATTGGGGGCCTACAAACATCCAACCCTACCCATTTTGGCTTGTTCAGGGGCAGATCATGGTTCCTAAACCTGCTAGACAGTTTTCAAGGTAGTCACCCAGGACATACATCAATGAAATGAGCTAGACACGGCCTACATAGACCTTGAAAAGCCCTTTTCCAACATCCTACACACATGTCGTATCCACTAATCAACAAGCTGTGCATAAACACGTATGTCATCTGATGGATTGCCAACTGGGGCACAGATAGATCCCACAAGGTAAGAATTGTGGTCTCCCTGTTGGACTGTAAGCTGGTAACAACTGCTGTCCCTCATGGCTCAGTCCTGGGACCCCTCCTGTCTGGTGTATACTTTTCAGAAATAGTCAAACACACGAGGGCTATGGTTAACAAAGTTTGTGGATGACTGCAAAAAGGTTGTCATAATTGTTGTTTGGGACAACAGAGACATCCTTAAAAAGGGTCCAGTCAGACAGATGTGGTGTCAAAATTATGGCCTCGAGCTACAGTCATGCAAATACCACATAGGTGCAAACACCCTAAATATAGAGGTAATAATAAGGGATCTATGGACACATGTGGATAGTCATCTCTACTTCCAGAAACACATTCATAAAGTGGTTAGAAAATCATGCTATGTGTTCCCACAAATTGCCAAGGACTTTGCATGTAGGTCAAAGGAGGTTCCCTCTGCTCATCAGTCATCAGACCCATCAGAGAGTATCATGGCACACTTGCGATGAATCTGACTAGGCACCTTCAGCAGCTGGAAAGACCACTGAAGTACCTCAACAAGAGGATTACTGGCCTCAAACAGTTGCCCCATGCAACAAGACTAAAGTTAACTCAATCTGTACTCTGTTGCATACTGTCTACTTAGGCGATCTCTGCCCAACAGACAGGTCCGTGTCCAATGCAGAACTGATGTACATGCCCTATCTGAAGTAAACTCAAGCTCACTGTGCCACATGCTCTAGGGATATCAACATCACAACAATAAATAGAACATGTTTTAGGGATACATTACTAACTCACAGACTTCCCTTGCTTTGGAACAGGCTCCCAACCTACATTAAGCTGAGTCTCTCACTGACACTCTTCTGGAGCAGCCTTGATGAGTGTATGTGAAACTGAACTGTCACACCATGGATCATTTCATCAGCTCTACTACACAGAGGCCTAGGGAACTAACCCCATGTGTGGTGATAGCTGCACACTCTGGCCATACTAATATATGCCTTCAGGCAGATAGCCTATTACCTACCTATGTACCTATATATATGTAGGGGGAACACAGTATAATAAGCCAAAGATGGATGGGCAGAGATGTGTGTAAGAGGGTGACCATGACAGGGAGCCATCCAGGACTGTCCCACCCAGCACACATCCCAATGGCACAAAAGACATGAGGTGCACATCTCACCCACTGTACATAACAGCCACCGGTATCTGTAAGCATTAAAGTGTATGTGGTCCATGTGCCTGCTGTACAACATGACTGTACAATGAAGTACACATCTACTATCTGTAGACATGTACCTGTCACATAGTTTCATAGATATGTAGCAGAATATCTTCACAAAGGCATATATTAGCCTAGGCAAGTTGTGCAGCTTTCACCACCCCATTGGGTAGTCTCCTAAGCCCTAGTTCTAATAGTTAGTACCCTAAGCCCCTTTCTAGTGGGGCTCCTGATGTGATGCCTGGTGTGATTTGTCTGTTTCCCATCCACTCATCAAGGTTCCTATTGAAGAGTGCCAGCTAGGGGCTCTGTCTGATGCTCATTGGGACTCTGTTCCACAGTAAGGCAAGTGTCTGGGATGGTACTCTATCCCACCAGCATGTTGCATTCATTGTTGTGATGAGGTTCATATCCCTGGAGTGTGTAGTGTGACTCAGTTTTGTTATCCGTAGATGGAGCATGTTCAACAGTTATGTGTTGGACATGGCTCTGTATGTTAGGCAGAGTGTGCCTCTGAGTAGGCGGTATGCAACAGAGAACAGATTTAGTTTTACCAGTTGTGTTGCATAACACAACTGTTTGAGGCCAGTAATCCTCTTGGTGAGGTACCTCTGTGGTCTCTACAGCTGCTGGATATGCTTAGTCAAGTACATCCAAAATGGTGCATTGTACTCAATGATGGGTCTGATGACTTAAGAGTCGAGGGCCACCACTACCTCTTTTGATCCTGATGCAAGCCCTTTGTTGGTTAAGTGGACCACATAGGATTTCCTAATCAATTTGGCAACATGGTTGTCAAAAGAAAGATGACTATCTACTTGTGTCCCCAGATCCCTTATTACCTTGTCAGTTTTTAGGGGTAACACTTATGTGGTAGTTTGTGGATACTTTGTTTTCACCAAAGGGGATTACTATGCATTCTTTCTCATTGAGCTTGAGGCCATGATTCTGACACCACACATCTGTCTCACAGAGTCCCTTCTGGAGAATATTTGTGTCATCCGCAAAATCTATTATGGCAAACACTTTACAGTTCCCAGCAAAACCGCAACCCTCCTGTGTTGGCATGTACTTTTGAGAAGTCTATACCAAACAGGAGGGACCCCAGGACTGAACCTTGGGGGACACCAACTGTTACTGGTGTAGAGTCTGACATGTAGCTAGCAACTCTTAATTTGTGGGATCTACCTGTGAGCCAGTTTGCAATCCATCTTGTGATGTATGGATTCATGACCAGGTTGGTGAGTTCATCTATGATATCTGACAGGGGAATGGTGTCAAAGGCTTTAGCGAGGTATAAGTAGGCTGTGTGGAGCTCATTTCAATCATCTGTAGCCCAGGTAACTGTCTCAAAGAAATCCACCCAGTTCAGGAGGTGTGATCTGCATTTGACAAAGCCAAACTGGGTGTGCTCAACTGTGTGAAGGTTCCCAATGTCTTTATTGTTGACTTCCATTATGATTGGCTTCATTGTCATGCAGATCAGACTCGTCAGGCTCATAGAGCATGAATGCCAAGGGTCTTTTGTGGCCTGACCCCTGTGGAGTGGGAAGAATGTTGCTGTGCAACATTCTATGGGTACATATCCTGTAGAGAGGATGTAGAGAGAGGTGTTGGTATCCTTGATGAATATGGATACATCCCCACCCTATGTGCTACGATCCAGGTTCTGATGCTGGAAGGTATGGAATGAATATTATCCTGGTGTTGCTGGTGTGCTATCTGGAGCCTTGAACTAGGTTTCTGTTACTGCACAGATATCAATATTCTCCACACTGAGAAGTGCCTCGAGTGTGTGCATTTGGAGGCTGTGACATCTGGCAATGAGTAGCATTTAGCTCACTTTGTGGTTATTTGTGTTGGTTACGGGGTTTGGTTTGTCCTGAGTGACCAGTTTTCCACACCTGAAGTCAACGCCTCATTGGTCTGATCTGACCAAAAGCTAATTACCCTACATATCCACATTCTGCTCCCACCTCCCATTAAGGAAACCATGTTAAAAATTTCTCCACAGCCAACTTCATGCTTCTTAAGACAGAAGTGGGGAACTTCAGGACGCCCATGCAGCTGGACAATACAGTTACGACTACTGAATCCTACACAATTGCACTTTATAAGCACTTACATGAGTGCAGGGATTGTGCTATCCCAAACACAACCAAGATGCTATCCTCCAAGAAAAAGAAGCCAATTTGGTGGTCTCCTACCATAAACAAACTGTACAGCAGAAGGAAGTAACTGTTGCAAAAGAGGGTAAAATCCCATAAGTGGAGGAGCTCCCTGGTCAGCCTCAGTAAGTAGCTGCGATCCCTAATAAATTCCTCCAAAGCTAGTTATGAAAACAAAATCGCCACTGATTCTAAAGACAACCACAAAGCATTCTATAGCTATGTCAATAATCTCAATGGCAGCACTCAGATCTGCTCTGAGTTACAGCACAATGGCACTAAATATACAGACCCAACAGCTATTGCCAACATCCTGGCAGATAGGATCAGTGCTAACTTTACCCCCCTCTCACCCATGAAAGAGTCCATGTCTATAACGGAAGAAAGCAAAGTTGCTGTCATCATGGCTGCACAGGTAAAAACCACACTCTCCAAAGCCAGGAACACGGCATCCATGGGACCAGACAACATTCCAGGCTGTGTTCTACACAAACTACAGAACGAACTGGCACCACACCTAAGTACCATGTTCAATCATAGACTCACCTCAGGCTTTGTGCCTGCTGAATGGCGCACAGCAATGGTTATCCCACTACACGAGGGGGGAGCCACCATGGACTCTGGGAACTAGCATCCCATTAGCCTGATGAGCCTGGTCTGCAAGGCCATGGAACGTATCATCATGGAACTTATAAACAAAGACATTGATAATCTTCAAACTCTGGACCACAACCAGTTTGGGTTTGTAAAAGGCAGATCATATCTCCTAAACATGATAGACTTCTTTGAAGCAGTCACAAAAGCTGTAGACAAGGGTAAGGTGGTTCACACAGCCTATGTATATCTTGCCAAGGCTTTCGACACTATCCCCCACTCTGGAATTATAGATAAACTCACTAAACTAGGTATAAATCCCTATGTCACAAGATGGGTTGCCAACTGGCTCACTGACAGAACCCACACTGTGAAAGTAGCAGACTCCAAATCTGACTTCAGACCAGTGACAAGTGGAGTATTACAGAGTTCAGTCCTGTATCCTGTCATGTTTGGTATCTACTTCTCTGAAGTACAGGCTAACAAAGAAGGTCTTTGGCTAATGAAGTTCCCAGATGACTGCAAACTAGGAGCCATAATCGAAACTACTAACGATGTGAACATCCTACAAAAGGGCCTCACTGAGACAGATGCCTGGTGTCAAAGCCATGGCCTCAAGCTCAATGCCAAAAAGTGCATTGTCATCCCCTTTGGTAAAAACTCTGTACCCATGAACTACAACATAGGCGGTAGTATAATTAACACCAAAAGTATGATAAGAGACCTTGGGACACGGGTGGACAGTAGTCTCTCCTTTGATAATCACATCACCACAGTAGTCAGGAAATCCTTCTATGTGGTACACCTCATCACAAAAGGTTTCTCATGCAGAAAAAAAGAGGTCATTGTTCCCCTCTACTCATCACTCATTAGATCCATTATAGAGTACAATGCCCCTTTTGGTATGTACATCACAAGACATCTACAACTGGAAAGGCCGCAGAAATACCTCACAAAGAGGATTACTGGCCTCAAATACATGCCCTACACAGACCGTCTCAAAACACTCCAGCTTTACTCTGTCGCATATCGCCTACTCAGAGGTGATCGCTGCCTAACATACAAAGCTATGTCAAACACAGAGCTGTTGGACATGCTCCACTTAAAGAAATCCCAATCCCTCTGAGCTTTGGCCCCAAAACTCGGACTGAAATACAAAAGGAGGGGGTTTATCCATTTTCATAAAGGATACCCACACCTCCCAGGTTAGTGGCACAGCACGAGGCCTTGGAGACCATCCAAGTGCAACTAACAGTGGGCAAAGCTGCTTATCAGATTGTAGCCTGCTACAGATCACCTACCTTGTCTCAGGACCCTCACTCAGCATTCCTGAGAACACTGGAAAATATAAAGGTCCTACCAAGCACCATGATATTAGGAGATTTCAACTACCCAAACATTGACTGGGAGAATTACTCAAGTACAAACTCCTTTGCCCAATGCTTCCTAGAGTTTATAAACTCAAATGCCCTGGAATAGCTGGTCACCATGCCCACTAGAGGTGACAACATACTGAACCTGATCATCACCAACATGGGGGATCAGTGTTCCACACCAGAGGTAGACCCCTCGCTGTTAAGATCAGATCATAACCTAATCACACTGGACATCCACATCCCGACCCCACCCCAGTCAAGGAAACCACTTTGAAAAACTTTTCAAAAGCAAACTTCACACTTCTCAAGACTGAAGTGGAAAGTTTCAAAGCCCCCTTGCTAAAGGATAATGCTATCCAATCCACGGAATCCATTACAAGTGCATTCTATGAGCATCTACAGGGATGCATGGATGGAGCCATCCCAAGTAAAACCAAGACTCACTCTTCCAAAAAGAGGAAACCAGTCTGGTGGTCCCTGGCCATAAATAAGCTATACAACAGAAGGAGGAAACTACTACATGATAGAGCAAAATTCCATAATGGATAGGCATCACTGATCAATATTAGCAAGAAACTACAATCACTCATAAAATCATCCAAGGCCAGTTTTGAAAGAAAAATTGCCAAGGAATCTAAAGATAACCACAAAGCCTTCTTTAGCTATATCAAAAATTTAGGTGGCAACTCTCAGATATGCTCTGAGCTACTGCAAAATGGCAAAAAATACACTGAACCAACTGACATTGTCAACATCCTGGCGGACAAGTTCAGTGCAAACTTCACCCCCCCACCCCCAAAAGGGCCCGTGTCCATCCCAGAAGAATGCAGAGCCTCAGACATTATGGACATGCAGGTAAAAACAGCCCTCTCCAAAGCTAAGAACACAGCATCAATGAGACCGGATGGTGTCCCAGGCTGCATCTTACACAAGCTCCAAAAAGAACTAAACCCTCACCTAAATTCACTGTTCAGACTCAGCCTTACCACAGGCTATGTACCCAAAGAATGGCATATAGCAACAGTCATCCCGCTCCACAAAGGTGGTGCCACAGCAGAACCTGGGAACTATCACCCTATAAGCCTGACCAGCCTGGTCTGCAAAGCTATGGAGCAAATTATCATGGAACTCATAAACAGAGACATTGGCAACCTCCAGACACTAGACCCTACCCAATTTGGCTTTGTTAAAGGCAGATCCTGCCTCCTAAGCCTAGTTGACTTCTTTGAAACAGTTACCAAGGCCATAGATGAAGGGAAGGTAGTTCACACAGCCTACCTGGACCTCGCTAAGGCCTTCGACACCATTCCCCACTCTGGCATCATAGACAAGCTTACTAGCTTGGACATTAACCCCTATGTCACAAGATGGGTGGCTAACTGGCTCATGGATAGAACACACATGGTCAGAGTTGTGGGTGCTATGTCCGACTCTAAACCAGTCACAAGTGGCGTCCCACAGGGCTCGGTCCTGGGACTCCTCCAGTTCAGTATATACTTCTCTGAGGTACAGGCAAGCATGGGAGGACTATGGCTGACCAAGTTTAGAGATGACTGCAAACTGGGGGCCATAATCAACTGTCCGGCTGACACAGACATCCTCCAGAAGGGTCTTACATAGACAGATACCTGGTGTCAAAACCATGGCCTCAAGCTGAATGCCAAAAAATGCATAGTCATCCCCTTTGGAAAAAACAAAGTGCCCACAAATTACCACATAGGTGGTAATCCACTAGGTGTGGAAAATGTAATTAGGGACCTGGGGACCCAGGTAGATAGTAACCTCTCCTTTGATAATCACATTGCCAAAGTGGTTAGAAATTCCATCTATGTAACCCACCTAATCACGAAAGGGTTCACCTCTAGATCAAGTGAGAGCATTGTGCCCCTCTACTCATCACTCATTAGGCCCATAATAGAGTACAATGCCCCATTTGGTATGTACCTTAATCGGCACATTCAATAGCTGGAAAGACCACAGAAGTACCTCACCAAGAGGATCATGGGCCTCAAAGAGATGCCCTATGCAGCTCGATTAAAGAAACTCCAGCTCTACTTGGTTACTTACTACCTGCTCAGAGGTGATCTATGCCTGACATATAAGGCCATGTCCAACCTGGAATTAATGGACATGCTCCACCTCAAGAAAACCAAATCTCTTAGAGCCACACGCTCCAGTGAATTAAACCTCAGCACAGCAATAAACAGGACATGCTGGAGGGATAGATTCCTGTCCCAGAGACTTCCCTCACTCTGGAATAGAATCCCAGTTTATGTTAGGCAGAGCCCCTCGCTGACTCGCTTCAAGAGGAATCTTGACGAGTGGATGGGAAATTGTAAATTTACCCCTGGGATAACTTCAGTGGCCCTGCTAGACAGAGGCCCAGGAAACTAATTTAAAAGAGAGGTGAAAGCCAACACATTCTGGCTAGGCTTATAAATGCCCTTGGGCAGATAGCCTAGTACCTACCTATGAATCTATGAACCTACATGCTCTAGGGATCTAAACCTTGTCACCACAATAAACAGAACATGCCAGAGGGATTGATTCCTGTCTCAGAGACTTCCCATAATCCGGAATAAACTATGTATGTCAAACAAAGCTCCTCATTAGCACTCTTCAAGAAAAATCTTGATGATTGGATGGGAAATAGGAAATTCACCCCGGGGATCAGTTCTGTGTCTCTGCGCGACAGTGGCACAGGAAAATAAATTTCTTGGGTGGCAAAAGCCAGGGTACAATTTTGGCTGGGCTTGTTTAGGCCCCAGGGCCGATAGCCTAGTACCTATCTATGAACCTATGAACCTATAAAGCTTTGAGCCTTGCCTAAAAAAGGTAATATGGGGACAGCAAGAGCCTTGGCCAGTATTCAGAAGCATAGGGGTGACAAGTGCAAACCATCTGTAGCGAAGCAACGAGGATTTCTATCATGTCATCACAGCCAGACAGAGACTGGATCCCCTTTGAATAACACCAGACGCTCAGCCATTTGTAGAAGTTTATCGTCTTTCTGTTACATTGCAGTATCATGTAGGTGAAGGTAAGATGCTACTCAAGGTCAGGGTCATACCAGCCTGGGCTACATGATCATAGAGCTACTATATATCTCTTGTCATGTTGTCCTGGGAGGTATGTCTCAGATCATTCACACTGACATGTACAAAGAACATGTCATATATGTACCTGTTCTGGAGTGATGTAAGTGCTTGTGTTATGTAGCAGATCATAGCACCTGACAGACAATTGACAGTAACCTTCCCCTTGTCCAGCCGAGTGAGTGGAAGATCTGTGTGCCTGACTATGAAGTCACCTATTACTAGTGTGTTGGGTATGTTGTTTTGCCTTAGGGCCTGTTGTGAGGCACACTGCTTTGGTGTATTATGTGTTTTCTGGTGTGTGCTTGGAGGTTCATAGGTTCATAGGTTCATACTAGGCTATCTGCCCGAGGGCATTTACAAGCCTAGCCCATAGTTTTGTGGCTTACGCCACCCCTTTAGTATGGGGAACTATACCCATTATTTTGCTGTGCCTCTGTTAGGTGCATGTTGCTTGCTTGTCTGCTTAGAAGGACACTCTCTCTTTTTCAGATTGATATTTGTATTCTCCGAGTATGGTAATGTGTATTTATGTGTGTGTTTTGCTGGTGCTTATATTGTAGGTCTATGTGAGACAGTTGGTGGTGTGGTTGTATGACCCTACTCTTCCTGACTGTATTGTCCAGTATTGGGTTGACAGAGATTAGCCACCGGTTTGACCCTGTGTATGCTAGCATGTGGTGCATCAACTCTTATATGATATGGTCATGGCCTATGCGTACAATACACTCACAATACACCTAGTATGATAAGCCTGCTGAGGTTAGCAAATGTGAAAAAACCTTTGGGCAAACTGTCAGCAAGTAATGTCTGTATTGCGCCCTGCAACTCCATATTGCTTGCTGAAGTGTAAAGACATACTTAGTTTGGATTAAGAACCCCGCACTTGCCAACGGGTGTGTGTGTGTTTGTGTGTGTGTGTGTGTGTGTGTGTGTGTGTGTGTGTGTGTGTGTGTGTGTGTGTGTCTGTCTCTCCCTGGGGAGAGAGCAACCGTTTTGGAGACTGCACACACCCCTTAATAGTGGTATACTCATCTTTGTCAAGTCTGATGATGTCACCATCCTACAAATATACCTGTGGAAAAGAACAATCCTTGTAATGTGTATAGCGTGTCATGTAAATGGATACTGCTGCAATATCATAATGTAGTTAGGTAGGGGTTTGAATCTTGCACTTGCCAACTGTGTGTGTGTGTGTGTCTCCCTGAGGAAAAATAGCCTTTTTGGAGAATATTCACATCCCTTAAAAGTGGTATACTCATCTTTGTCAAGTCTGATGATGTCACCATCCTACAAATATACCTATGGAAAGGAGAGCTCACAGTAATGTGTATAGTGCGTCATGTAAATGCATACTGCTGTTATATCATAATGTCATTAGGTAGGGGTTTAAATCCTACACTTGCTAGCTGTGTGTGTCTTCCTGAATAAGAACAGTCTTTTTGGACAATACTCACACCCCTTAAAAGTGTTATACTCATCTTTGTCAAGTCTGATGATGCCACCATCCTACAAATATACCTGTGGAAAGAAAAAAACCCAGTAACATGTGTAGTGCATCATGTAAATGCATACTGCTGTAGTATCGTAAATTAGTTAGGTAGGGGTTTGAATCCTGCATTTGCCAACTGAGTGTGTGTCTCCCTAGGAAAAATCAACTTTTTTGGAGAATACTCACACCCCTTAAAAGTGGTATACTCATCTTTTTCAAATCTAATGATGTCACCATCCTACAAATATACATGTGGAAACATGAAATCCCAGTAATGTGTATAGTGTGTCATGTAAATGCATGCTGCGGTAGTATCCTAATGTAATTTGGTAGAGGTTTGAATCCTTGCCCTTGCTAGCTATGTGTGTTTCCCTAGGGACATGCAACCTTTTTGGAGAATACTCACACCCCTTAAAAGTGGCATACTCATCTTTGTCAAGTCTGATGATGTCACCATCCTACAAATATACCTGTAGAAAGGAAACTTTTTAGTTATATGTATAGCAAGTTGTGTAAATGTGTACACAAATGTTGTAATATCATGAAGTAGTTAAATAGAAGCTTGAATCCTGCATTTACCAACTGTGTGTGAGTCTTCTGGGGGAGAAACAACCTTTTTGGAGAATACTCACACCCGTTAAAAGTGGTATACTCATCTTTGAAAAGTCTGATGATGTCACCATCCTACAAATATACCTGTGGAAAATGAAATCCCACTAATGTGTATAGTGCGTCGTGTAAATGCATACTGCAGTAGTATACTAATGTACTTAGGAAGGAGTTTGAATCTCGCACTTGCTGACTGTGTGTGACACTGTTGGTCAATGTGGAGTGGGTTTTGATTTTTTTAGTGTATGACATATCACAATGACAACTGTATGTGCATTACACATGTAAGGTAGCTGTGGGGCAAAGCCATATACATACATGTGACCTCAATTATTTCATAGGTGGATACTCTGCTTTCTTCATGAACGCATCTGTTATCTTTGCCAGAGTGTGCTGGCACTTTCCAGACCTTAGGTCACTTCTATATGCTAGTGACAAGCTTAGCCACTGCAGTGATTCCTGGCCTACATCTTCTGTTTCACATCCACTTATCACAGTTTCTATTGAAGAGTGTGAGTGAGGGTTTATGCTTGAGGTATATTTGAATCCTGTTCCAAAGCAAGCAAAGTCTGGCAAAGATGACTAATCATTATAGGTGTGCAACAACCTCTGTGGATCTGCATGCAAACCCTTTATTGCTTATGTGCTCCACAGAGGGATTTCCAAAACCCTTTGGTAATGTGATTATCAAAGGAGAGATGACTAAACACATGGCTCTATGTATACATTAGTACCTGTTCCACATTTTGGGGGCTACTACCTATGTTGTAGTCTGGGGATACTTTGTTTTCTAAAAGTGGATAATTATGCTTTCTTTGGCTTATCGCTTTACAGCATGAGTTTGACAACAGGTTTCTGTCTCTGTGATACCCTTTTGGAAGATGTGTGTGTCATCTGGAGAATAAAGTATAGCCCACAGTATGCATTTTCATCAAACCTGGCCAGACATATCCCTTCTGTGTTTGCTTGTACCTAAGAAAGCTATATGCCAAACAGAAATGGTCCCAGGACTGAGTGCAGGTGAATACCACTTGTTACTGGCATAGAACTGAACATGGAGGCTGCAAATATTACTATGTGTCCTACATCTGTGTGTCAGTTGTCAATCCATCATCTAACAATCATTTATGGTCAGTCTGTTGAGGTTATGTATAATACCAGAATGTGGGATGGGTATGAATTGCTGGTGAGATATAGCTTGGCTGTGTGGACCTCCCCTCCCTCACCTATAGCCTTGTTAACTGGCTTGAAGTCTACTAGGTGTATGAGCCATGATCTGGACTTTAGAGAACCTAAGTGGGTATGGTGCAGTGTTTGCAGGTTCATAATGTCTCTGTTAATGAGTTCCATAATGCTGTGCTCCATAGCCTTCCCAATAACATTTGTCTGGCTTATAGGGTGAGAGTTTCCAGGATCTGTTGTAGTTCTACCCTTAATCAATTTATGTTTGCAATGGGTGTGACGAGGGTGGACAGGTTTAGGAATAAGTATATTAGAGGGTCAGCCCAGGTTTGAAGGTTAGTAGACCAAGCCAAATAAGCAGTATTAAGTTGTTTTCTACATGTGCTGAGGAGGGATGCAGAGTATATTGTGAAATAGATGCTAAGGATGAAGCCACCAGGTAGCAGGAAAAGAGGAATGCCTAAGATGAGGTTTATAGCTGTGGTGAGAGAGGACATGCAGGTGGATGGTGTGACAGTGCAAGATGCAGAGGGCAGGAAGAAATGGAAACAGATGATCGACTGTGGCGACCCCTAATGGGAGCATCCAAAAGGAGAAGAAGAAGATGTTGTAGCTCAACACGTGTGGACTGTGAACACCATTACCGTGTGTCATTCCACAAGTATGTAACCTGTATAGAGGCTGCATCTGGACAGAGTGTTTAGATAAGTGGTGACTTCATATGTCAGCTTGTGTATTACACAGCCAGGGACACTGTCCAGTACCATTGCCACTGTGGTTTGGACTTTGGTAAAGAGATGTTTTAACTAGAGTGTCTGTGAATCATCATGTTTTACATTCTTCAGGTCTGGAAATGTGGCCCTTGTGTAACGACAGGGTGGTGAAATCCGCATTCAAACTGTCTGTCAAGAAATTGGTAATGTCAGTCAGATAAGTGTACTTTGTGACCATTTACATTAACTGTGACCCGATCTGTGATTTCCCCTGTAGATTATACACAACACTAAAGAAAGCTTTAGTGTTGTCTTTGGAATCCTTGCCATTTTGTATTTTGAAGCTTGCCTTGTATGTTTATTGAGGGATTGTATTTTCCCAATGATACTGACCAGAGAGGTTATCCCTTCTTGGTATGTAACTCTTTTTTGGTACAACTTCACACCTTCTATTATATATTTAGTTTATGGCATGGGGTCCATGAGACTAATGCACTTTTACTGTATAAGTGAGAATTTCTTGTGTTTGTGATAGCACGGTCCATGCAACCCTGTAGGTGAACAGTGTGCATTACTAAAGGATTATGCAGCTGGGACAGTGCTAACTTTAGTAATGCAAACCAATGACAGATAGCAATAACAGCATCACCCACAGCACACTGTCAACCAGTGTCATACACACACATACGTACTCAAGTTCCAAAATCTGTGTAGTACAATGCATACTGGCCACCAATAGAAACAATGGAGTGTTAACATTGGCCAATACAGGGCATGTCACCCTGCCCATGTGTCCAATATGCATGTACATGCAGACAGGGCATCTCCACCATGTTCACAAATGGACACCTTTAAACCTGTGTTGCACACACTCCACACTTACTGTCCACTGTATAATACATGCTGACACAACTACACACATCAGCCAAGTGGCACATGGGCAAACAAAACACAATTGGAATAAACACTGGTGAAAATAATACAACATTGCTAATTACAGCTTTAATGCATCATGTCTGCTCAGCTACACCTTCAAGGATATCATTACACTTTACTGCTGACAACATGCTACACATCCAACCATTGCTATACTTTATTAAAGTCACCCTGTGCATCAGCACCATGTTAGCCTGTTCCTGCATCAATGTTACAGATGACAGGAGGTGGTACAGGTTTCATCATATGCACAGAGTGTGTTGTTGGTTTGCCAGAGGCCTACACTGAGCCATATAATCGACCTATGTGTGTGTGAGTGTGTGTGTGAGGGCCATGAGTACTGTTATGGACCAATGTTGATGTAATGTGTGCGGGTATGTGTTTGCCCTAGGTTTCTGGTTTATGTGCATGTGTCTGCATGCACACAGTTCCACCATGTGGCTGCCATATACGGGGAATTGTGAGACAGCTACAGGCTGTACCTGGCAGGCCTTACAGATCACCATCTCTGGCCACAGATATGGAACCTGTGCCTGGAAGGGGTGCTGCAGACAGTATCAGGTACTAATCCAGATTGGGTACTATCCGAAGAGGTTGACAAATGTCCACTGGATCCAGGTCCCTGCTGGGACTGGCCAAAGCCACATGCACGTGGTCTGCTAGGATGGTCTATGGACAGCCCCCCCAACATTGCTGGGGCTGGTACTGGCACTACAGGAGCAGCTGTGACTTGCTGGACATCCACGGTGACCTCCGGCTACTGATGTTGCTGGCATACATCCACATCAATGTCTCAACCATCCTGCACTGTCCTGACACATGGACATGACATTGTGGAGGAAATCCAATGTCTCACCCCAACGTCTATCAATGACCTCAGTGTAGTTACGTATGGCACCTGCTAGGTCATGGATACTGTCATTTACAGAGGTGTAATGAGCCCTCTGTGCCCTTAGCCCCTGTCTGGTGTACCGCTCCATTCACGTCTGTGCCTCCATGACAGCCTGGAACATGTGTGTGGTAGAAAGAGATGTGGCACGTCTGCCAGGGGCATGATGACTAGCAGTGCTCCGATGAGACCCCCTGGGCATCTGCCTATGTGGCACCATTCCAGACATCTGGCTATGGCTGCTGTGTCCTGATACATGTGCCATAGATACCACACTGTCCTAGCCAGTGCCAACCGTGCACTGTCCCTCAGCTAATGGCAATGGTGATGATGGATGTACAGGCAGTATGACAGTGTGCATGGATGGGGTGGAGACTTGTGTACTGTCAATTGGTGGCCCAACAACAGACCCTGACAAACCTGCCTGTGCCTCAACACACCTAGCCTCATCATCACTGTCTCAGTGACATCAGGTTCCCTGCTGTACTGAACCAGCCCCACCTCAGCACCTGTGAGAGGAAAACAGGAAACACACTTTAAGACCTGAACATGACTTCAGACCACATACACACATGCATATATGCACACATGCACAGGAATACACTCCTCCCTAAAGCAGACACACACAACTCCAGCAATTTTAGAACATACACAATAGCAGGTGATGGTGGGGTACAGTATCACAAGCAAAACAGTCATATCACACATGTCAGCATGCAGGACATGTGTTGCTCAACAGCATGCAGTGCAAGTGTAGTCAGTCCTTGATACTAACAGTATACATGGCTTTGATGCATGTGTTTTGTTATTAGGTGATGGCCCTCCCCCTGGAACACAATGCATACATGGACACAACATTGCTGTGCAGGTATTCATAACCCTGTAATGTACTGTGCACCATAACTCACAGGTGAACATACCATTGCTGGATGTGTATCTTTATCAGATAGGTATCCAATGCTAATTACAGCCTCTGTGTCTTTAGCAAATAATTGTGAACACATTTTTAGCACATGCATGATGAGTATTCACACAACATCATCAGTGGTGCATGGATAATTGATGGAATACCATTCTGCCACATACCCAATGTACGGTACTTGTGGTGAGTGTAGATCATATTGTGGACATGCCAGTCTCATCCATGACATGGCATGCTAAAACACAACTGCATATTTAAACACTACACATACCCAATGTGTGTCATATGACCTAGCCACTCAGTAGCATCACAAGACATATATGTGTCAGTTGTGCAAATGGTGATTGGTATGCATACTGTTTAGAGGTGCATATGTGTGCACACATGCAACATTAAGGTGTATAGCAATGAAAGCTATGTGTAGTACTATGGTTACAATGGGATATAGTACCATAGGCCATCATCATGAAGCATTAGGTGGTCACTCAAGGCTGCAAATGTTTCCCAAACCAGCACTAATCATGCTGTGCCAGAACTGTACTACCTTGGCTAAATTCACCATTTCACAACCAGTTGTTATGTGAGTTTGTAAGGAGGCCAATAAGGAGCATTCCCTGACATGAATGTGTAGTGTGTTGCAGAGTGTTTAAATGCCCCATGATAGGCCTCTACGCATCAGGTATATTATGTGTAATGTGTGAATGAGATTTTGGATACTGGAGTGTGTCTTTACAGAGGGTTTGGGAATCTTTTATGTGTAGCATGTTAAAATGCTCTGTGTATGACATAGATGTGTATGGTATGTGCATGTCCATAGGGGTTCCCCAAGGATCCTTCCTTGGACCCCTACTCTTCTCTGTTTTCACCAATAATCTAGCCTCTGCCACCAAACATGGCACACTCATACAATACGCAGATGACTCAACTATCATCTGCTCAGCCCAGTCCCTACCCAAACTGCAAAAAGTCACACAGGAAGCCTTTTCCTCTGTTGAAACTTGGTTATCCGATACCCAATTAATACTCAACCCAAACAAAACTAAACTACTCATCTTCCAACCAACCAAACATACTCAAAACATCTCTCACTTTAACATCACAGCAAAAGACACCACCACTATATACCCAACTGAACACACCAAATTGCTAGGAGTGGAAATAGGCAATAAACTAAAATTTGACATTCGCATATCCATGACCATAAAAAAAGTCCACAAAAAACTAGGAATGTTATACAGAAATAAGCAACTTCTTACCAAAGCAGCAAAGATTTCAATAGCAAATTCCCACCTTATCTCCACCCTACTCTATGCCTCTCCAATATATACCAACCTAAGGCAATGCGATCTAAACAAGCTAGAGACCTGCTACAACAAAATTGCCAAATTCACCACAGGGGCATCCTACCATAGTCACCATTGTCTCTCATTTGCTGAACTGGGCTGGCTTGTACTCCCTCACCTCCTTCAATGGTATCAACTCTCACTTGCCCACAAACTAGTAAACCATCCACTAAATGTCACATCCCTCCAGAATGTACTCCAACCCTATCGCACCACCAAACCACTAAGATCCAGCAACAAAAATCACTTGCAGATCACTAAAGCCAATAACTTTGCTGGTGAAGCACTATTCCTTGCACCATAGCCAAATTATGAAACTCCCTCCCACCCACAATTACCTCCATACCATCATGCACTCACTTCAAAACTTTACTAAAAGCGCACCTAAAAACATGATGGCTATGCCCTTGCAACTCCCACTCTAATATCACCAAACCCCATCCAACCACTACCTTTCTTTCCACTCCACTAACTACCTTGATTATAGCAAGCTCAGATGCTCATAAACCTAGTACTTATTATACAGCAGGAACTTCTTATTGTAACATTTGTTAATGTCTGTTATGTACTTCACAGATAAAGATTCTAGTTGTCTGCTGATGTACTATGTTCTTCATCTGTAAATATGTTGTAAGTAATTGCTATGTAAATTGTTAATCGCTATGTAATCCAATGTAACTACTGTCTATTTTAACTGTGGAGCTTTTCTCCCCGGGCATCCGCTGAAAATGGACCTCCCAGTCAACAAATATAAATAAATAAATAAACAAATAAATAAATGTTGAGTATCAACTGTGCCTATCCAATGGTCACTACAGTCTAGCCACATTTGTTTGAGATGGTCTGGGTATTGTATGTGTTTGAGGCAGCTAATCACATTAGTGAGATGTGCATGCTCTTACACCAAACATGCACAGCATGCATTATGGGTAGGTGTGTTACATGTGTACATGGCCTACACCTTAACTATGACATGCACTCTTTATTTACAGTAATAAATGTAGAACATACTCACCAGCATCTGTCAGCTGCCTTGATGTCACCCCAGAGGGACCTACATAGAGATGAGACAGTTTGTCAGTGGCCACAACTGTGGCATTGTTACTGTGCATTTGCAATCTTACAGTACAACAACAGTTTACATTCACAGGGCTACAGATTATGTTCCAAATGATCAGTATTGCACAACAACAGGCTCCACATCTTTGAACAACACACTCCACATCTCACATATGCATGATCTACCAATACAGATAACAGTAGCCTACAGATATGCCATGTTACCTGCATGCTCCATGTGTGTTTGCTGGGTGGCTCCAACCTCCATCATGGTGTATGTCTGCTGCTGTTGTTGTTGGGCAGGTGCCACCAGGCTCAGGAGCAGCTCCTCCACTCTGGTGAGGGGGGGATGGATATTAACATCACCTCCTGTTGCAAGCTGTTGTCTACACACATCAGCAGCACGCTGACAGACATGTCTGAGAAGATCACTGCAGTGGTGGCGTACCTGATCATATGTCTGGTTATGCAGGCCTACCTCATTGACCCTGTGGACAACATCTTGCCACATTGCAGTACGCTCCTGCTGGTCCTGGCTGGTTCGTGAGAACATGAGACGGTAGTGCTGAATCATACTGCTAGTAATGATATAATCTTCAGCACTA